>NW_023276919.1:7111281-7359474 GCF_003668045.3 Cricetulus griseus | reverse complement strand
AGCATAATTAAAATGGCAATCTTACCTAAAGCAACCTAAAGATTCAATGCAATCCACATCAAAATCCTAAAAAATTCTTCACTGATCTTGAAAAAAACTATTCTCAACTTTATATGGAGAAACAAAAGACCCAGGATAGCCAAAACAACCCTGTACAATAGAGCAACTTCTGGAAGCCTCACCATCCCTAACTTTAAGCTCTGTTACAGAGCTATAGTCCTGGAAACAGCTTGGTATTGGCACAAAAATAGACAGGTAGACCATTGGAATAGAATTGAAAACACTGTTATTAACCCACACATTTATGAACACCTGATTTTTGATGAAAAATCCAAATGTATACGATGGAACAAAGAGAACATCTTCAACAAATAGTGCTGGCATAATTGGATGCAAACATGTAGACTACAGATAGCCTCAAGACTTTTCCCCTACACAAAACTTAAGTCAAAATGGATGAAAGACCTTAACATAACCCCAGCCACACTGAACCTATTAGAAGATAAAGTGGGAAATACCCTTGAATTAATTGGTACAGGAGACCTCTTCTTGAACATAACACCAGTAGCACAGACACTGAGAACAACAATTCATAAATGGGACCTCCTGAAACTGAGAAGCTTCTGTAAGGCATAGAACATAGTCAGCAAGACAAAACAACAGCCCACAGACTGGGAAAATTTATTCACCAACCCCACATCTGACAGAGGGCTGATCTCCAAAATATTCAAAGAACTCAAGAAGCTAGATTCGAAAACACTAAACAATCCAAATAAAAAATGGGGTACAGAACTAAATAGACAATTCTCAATAGAGGATTTTAAAATGGCTGAAAGACACATGAGAAAGTGTTCAACATCCTTAGGCATCAGGGAAATGCAAATCAAAACAACTCTGAGATACCATCTTACTCTTTCAAAATGGCTAAAATCAAATATACCAATGAAAGTTTATGCTGGAGAGGATGTGGAGAAAGAGGAACACTCCTCCACTGCTGGTGGGAGTGCCAAATTCTACAGCCACTGTGTAAATCAGTATGGGGACTCCTCAAGAAAATGGGAATGAGTGTACCACAAGATCCAGCAATTCCACTCCTAGGCATATACCCAAAAGAAGCACATTCATATAACAAGGACATATGCTCAACCATGTTCATAGCAGCATTATTTGTAATAGCCAGAAACTGGAAGCAGCCTAGATGCCCCTCACCAGAAGAATGGATAGAGAAATTGTGGTAAATTTACACAATGGAGAACTCCTCAGCAGAAAAAAAAAGAATGGAATCTTGAAATTTGCAGGAAAATGGATGGAACTTGAAGAAACCATTCTGAGCGAGGCAACCCAATCATAAAAAGACAAACATGATATGTACTCACAAATATGTGGACCTGCTTCATGATACATAGTAGTGACCATGCTTTATCAGAGCTGTTTTTAATGATGTTTCTCAGAATGGTTTCCTCCCAGATGATGATTGAGAAGCTAATTTAAAAAAAAAATGGTGCCGAGTACCACAAGAGTTAACAGAATTGTGCTGTTTTCTGGGATTTTGTTTTTTACTTTGTTTGTTTTTTTTGGTTTTGGTTTTTTTAAATGGATTGTGCTGGATGTCTCTACAATTCTGTTCAAATGACTGCAGAACCTGGAAAAGATGTTACTGCTATTGATGCATAACTTATTGCCATTATTGATCATATATATATATGCTAATTGAATCTCAATTATGTGATGAATCCAAGGTGTTTCAGTGAGTGCTCACCTGTGCATGCAAATTTGATTTCATCTTTAGTAAGTAGTAAAGTTATATGCTTGCCAAATATAAAGTGACACACTGGAAGACAAATGTCACACAATTTCAATTTTATGTGTAACCTAGAAATGATGAACTTATGGGAACAGAAAGCAGAATCATGGTTATTAGGCTTTAATGTGGGTCTTTTAACTATGGGGAAATGATTAGTTTAAGGACAAAACCTGCAGTTGGATAAGAGGCATGGATTCTGTGATGTCTTGAGGTCTATTGAGAGCATGGTAAATATGGTTGATAACAATATGCTATGTATTAAAAATTGTGAGATAGTATACTTTAAGTGTTCTCAAAATAAAAATGATGAATGTGTGTTATAACATGTTAATTGGTTCAATTTAGCCATGCCATCATGAACATACTGTATTATATATCATAATTGTGCATGACTTTATTTACGAGCTATATAAATGAATGGAAAAGAAAAAATTAGTGGCAAAAGATGTAAACTATCTGAAGAAAAATCTAAGTAAAGTGCTTTTGGGACTCTTTACCTCCTGTTAGCTTCTCATTTTCCAACATTGATTTAAAATAAAAACTTTTTCTTCACCTTATTACATTTTATTTTTGTCATGTCTTCTTGTTATTTCTTAGGAGACTGTTCTATTTTAATTAGAGTCAGAAGAGTAGTGGATTCAAAAGGGAAAGGGAGATGCAGAAGAATTGAGAGGATTAGCTGCAGGAGAAACTATGATGAGGATAAAGGAATAGAACTTATTTTCAATACGCAAAATGTATTTCTGCAGATTTGCTTTCTTTCTTAAGATACATCATCAAAAGTAAAACAACAAAGTGAGCTTTTCTGATATTATAAGTGATTGTAAATATGCACATTTAAAATTATGTTCTTAAAGAAAATTTACAAAAAAATAAAAGTAATAGATATAGAATCAAGATAATTGAAAAATTAAGAAGTGTAAGTAAATTAATATCCTCGTTGCTGGTAGTATACATAACATTGGTGAACATTCATTTTGATAAGGACAGAGTACTTTCTTATCAATTATACCACACTCATATTTATCACAATATGCAATTTTTAGTGGTTTTTGAATATGAAAATTGTTTGCATATTCATAGGCATCATGAGACATATATTTTTATACAGAATTCTATACAATTTTCAATATGTCACAGTATGTTGGACATTGTGCTTCAATCAATTCTATGGAGAATATAGTAATTAGCATTCAAATAAATTTGCAACATAGTTCCTACTTTTACTGTTCATTGATTTGAATGACATAATTTTTTAACTGAACTATTTTCTTTTTCTAAGATCAATATAAATTTATTTAAATATATAGTTCTTGATAATTGACTTTTGTGTGATACCTATATTCATATAGTTATCCATTACAAACCATGATAATTATAAATATGGACATGCTATCTTAAGCATAATCACTATATGTTGAAAATTTTTAGATCACAATTGAAATCACACAATCATCTCAGAATTTTTTGCATTTTTAATGAATTATTACAACTTTTAATGTAAAACTCATTTATTGCATCTCCACGGACACCATACTCTATTGACTTGTTCTTCCAAACATCCAAGTTAAAGCTTTGAAGTTGTTCTTCCTACCACCAAAATCCAACAACAAGAATAAATATGTTCTTTCCTTGAAAAAAGCAAAGAACCAAAAATATAGGGACGATGAACTCTAAAAGTACGCTCATTTTTTCTACACTTTAAGCAAAGCAATAAACAAGTAAAAACTAGTTAATGATTATTCTGTAGTTGAAAGCATCCATTCAGCAGTGTTTGGTTCACAGAAGGATAGGACTAAAATGCTTTCACCTATGAACGTGGTGGGATCACTGAAAATTGTCTTTAACAAAAGAGATTGCCACCATCATAGCAAATGATAGATACAAAACAACCAAATCCTATTTCTTATTACTAGCATTTTTCTCCAGATATTAACTTTTATTAACAGCATTTTCAGACATAAAATATGGCTCCTACATAGGATGTTTATACCTCCCCTAATTAACATTCATGTCTTTCACAACGTGATTTTTTCTTTGAAATTTATGTTAATGATTTCAGTCAATACAACCTATGTCATTACTACAGACAGCCACTGGTACAAATTAAAGAGTCATTGTTTGCTGGATTAATCCAATTAATATTTATTTCAATAAGGCAATATATATATACTGGCTCAATTTAGAAAGCATATAAAATATGCTATCAATGAGTCTTCCATGTAGAAAAATAGAACTTTACAAAATATCTTTTTATACTTAATCTTCACAGTGTCAAACATAGATAGAAATACTGATTCCTCAGATAGAAGAGATTCCTATGAATATACTGACTACAGATGTGGATGGATTGATAATGATTTTAGTACGATTGGTTAAAATAATGCAAGCAACATTAAATCATGAAAAATATAATTTAACCAATATAAATAAATGAAATATATATTTTTGGTATACTATATATTAATGTAGGAAAACACTTTGGTCAGAATATCCATGTTAATGAAAGGATAGGTATTTGAGTTTCTTTCACAAAACTGATGTGTACAAACCAGGCATGCCAGTATGTATGTGGAATTTCAGCACCAGGAGGTGGTACAGAGTGTTTCATGGAAATGTCTGAAATATCAAAATGTTCCTTTTTTATTTGCAGCTAAAAGCTATAGGCCATGCCATCTCATTTCTGTGTGCACATAAACTATTAATACTCTTAAGACCCAACCATACATACATTAAAATATTCACACATACATACCCACACATACCAACATATGTGAAAGAGTATATAATATGTATGCTAATGTGAATTATTATTCTCATCACATTGGAATTATATCACAGGGACCCACATGCAAACACAATGCAATTATGTCACAGGGACCCAAATGCAAACACACAAGCAGACTATACCTCAACCTGTTCTACTTCAGAATGTGGTACCACTTCAGTGCCAACAAAGCCGATGACCACAGTTAGGAACAGAATCTTCATATTGCTACTTGCTTGTTTCAGCACTCTTGAGAAACTATCAGTAGTTTGGTTGTTACAGAGGATTTCCTGGATTCCTCTTAGTAGACCAAATGCAATACCAAGTTTTTATGTTCTGGAAATTTTATTCCTCTTTTGTCCTACATCCTGTTTGGCAGACCATTCAGAACTTACATTGACTTTGTTGAATTTTACCGAGGAGCTTTATATTCAGTAACTGTTAACATTATGAATTGTTGGCATGTGCATGATAAAACATATATAACTTTTAAGATGTTTTTGAGGCTGTCCCCTTATGTCCTATGCTGTGTAATATAGAATGAGTTTCAAATTTTATTTTTAAATTGCTAATGTGTGTTCTAGTCATAGTCAATTATTAGGCCCTAAGCAAAAATGTATGATACTAACCTGGATAAATAGAACTGACACTTAATTTTGCCATGTGGGTAAATTCAGCAATGACTTAGAAAGTTTCCCAGAGCAGAAAATTTTGTAAGTAGAAGGTGATAGTATGTATACAATGAAGGTCACACATTTACATATGGGCCTCTTAAGGATACCAATGATGCATCATTTTGGATTTTTTACTCTCACTGACAAGACACACACCACTGATAACATCCCCTCCTACATTATCCTGTGGTCACAAAATTATTCTGGTACTGAATGAACATGAAAATTTATACATTTTACGTTTACAAATTTGAAACATATCACAGTGATATTTAGGTATTTTCATATATATTCACAATGAGGTACTCTCAAGTTTTTTCAGGAGCATGGGTAAGCATTGTACCTTCATGTTCACATATCTATCTTAAACATGCTTCTTGGTGAATGTATGTTTGGCTGAGATGAATCATTTACTGTTCATCCAAGTAATATTTAAAGAATATTTAGGCATCCAGGGTTGCAAAGTAAACTTGTGCTTAAAACCATTTAATTGAATAACAATAATAGTGTGAAGTGAAGCTTAAGGTGATGTGGAGAATTTCTATTGGAGACTTGAAAGAATCTTATTAACTAGAAGTATTGAAATCATAGCCAAATTTCATGGCATTCATAGCCTTTTAGTTAGACAAGAGAAAATCAAGAACAGGCATGCCCAAAGAAAATGTCACCACATTTTATTTGAATGATATAAAGAAACTATTCCAGATTTACAGTGATTATTTCAATTTTTAGGTGGTTGGTATAAGATATTCCTGCTCAGAATTTCAGTTGAAACTGGGCCAAACTGGAAAACTATGAATATTTAAACACACATGCCAACAAAAATAAGGTTTCTTTCTTTTCTGTATCCATATTTTTCTCTCAAACCCAGAGCCAGGGATGCATTTGACATATGCATTCCTTCATATAATGTACAAATGGATTAATTTAAGCATCCTAGTAAACTGAAAGTAGTAAAACTTCACAAAAATGATTGGCTATGTTCATTGAAATTTTAAATGATGCACCCTCAAAAGCATGAACACTCAACTTCATAAGCTTAATTTCACCCAGAATGTTTCTAAATTGATTACTTTACCTCATTTGCTTACTTTGCTGTCATGTCACTGAATGATATTGCTGTGTGTAATTAAGGTAGGGGACAGACTGCAAGAATTGTCCTTATTTTCATTGAGGTTTCATGAGGTACCATTCCCTAGGCAGGTTGGCCTGTGCTGTATAAGAAAGCAAGATATTTTAGTCATTTGTGACTAGGATTCACAATTCTACATTTTGACTGCAATAATATTTTGATATGAGAAAAGAAAAGAAGATAGAATAAGGAAAGCTAGACATCAAGCAGTATTCTTCCTTAGAACTTGAGTTCCCATGGAGGAGGGAATAACCTATGAAAGAGAAAGGAGGGCTGGTTTCAGATTCCTACATTCTTTTAGTTTCCCCAATAATGGGATTTTATCAGGAAGTTTATATTCAATAATGACTCTGCTGAGGTAAATTTGATCTGAATATTTTCTTAAAGCAAAATAATGAATCTAGAAAGCAAGGTAATTCATTCCAAGAAAACCAAATAGCACAATCTATCACATAAAATAATGCATTAATGTTTTATAAATATTCATTTACTTTGGCATGGCTTTCTGTAAAGGACAATAATTTAAAAAATGAGCCAGGGAAGAGAAAATGAGTAGAAATATTTTCCTGAATGTGTAGTCCAGTTTTTGTGAGAGTACAAATAATGTCAAACAGAGCTCTCCTATAAATCTTCAGTATTCACATTTCTGTTCTTTTTATGTTGGATGAATTTTATTGTGTAAATTTATGTGTGTAAATGGTGACTTTGATGAGCATCATATGTTTGTTCTTTGAAGCAAAGCAAAGGACTGGTGTTTCAGAGTAATTAAGCCTGACTTCTAAAACAGGGTATTCAAGGGAGAAAGAATTTATGAGTTCACCACAGGGATAAAAAGTTGTAAATGGCACTATGTCCACCACTGAAATTCAAAGTGTTAAGGTTAGTTTCAAGCTGGAATATTCCTGTGGAGACAAATTTTTAGAAGACAAATTCAGTGCTATGAAGCAACCAAAGTGTCTTAAGATCAGA
Organism: Cricetulus griseus; assembly: GCF_003668045.3. NCBI lineage: Eukaryota > Metazoa > Chordata > Mammalia > Rodentia > Cricetidae > Cricetulus > Cricetulus griseus. The sequence goes on along the minus strand of NW_023276919.1, from coordinate 7,352,128 downwards.
ACAACAACTTAACGAAGAAGTTAAAGAAAAAAAGATTTTGAAGTAGAGGAGAAATAAATTAATCTGTTCCAACAAATGCATACATAAATCTGTTTATCCTGTGCCCTATGTATTTTTCCCCAGAGATAAGCCCTTTCTGATTTAGCTACTGATTTGTTTTATAGGAGTGACAGGAATTCTACAAGTTGGTTCATATAGCAGCATGATGTCTAAATGACATGACTTTATTAATATCCTCTGAATATATACATTTACTGAGCTATAGTCAGGTAAAATGCAGGATGTGAATTTAATTTTCCTGTATCTATGGACATTTTTGTGTGTTCTCATAAACAATTAAGTTTTGAGAAAATTCTATGAGATGTTAAGAAGAGTGGGTAGTCAATAACCATTGGGTGTAATGTTCTATACCTATCTGTTATTGCAATTGATGGAAGCAGGTGCAGAGATCCACATCTAAGAACTGGGCTGAGCTCCCAGAGTCCAGTCAAAGAGAGGGATGATCAACAATATCAGCAAAGGGGTCAAGACTATTTGCGGGATACACAGAGACATCTGACCTGAACTAGTGGGATCTCATTGACTCCTGAATGACATCTAGGGACCCTGCATGGGATTGAACTGGGTCCTGTGAATATGGGTGGCAGTTGTGTGCCTTGGTCAGTCTGTAAGGTCACTGACAGTTGGACCACGATTTATCCATAGTGTTTGTATTGGCTTTTTGGTAGTCCATCTCTTTGGAGGGATACCTAGCTTACCCTATATAGATGGAGGGCAATGGTCATGCCTTAAAGAGATGTGCCAGACTTCATTAACTCCCCATGGGAAGCCTTGTACTCTCTGAGGATAGGCTTTGTTGTGAAGAAAGTAGGGTGAGCAGGAGGAGAAACTGGAATTGGTACATAAACTGAGAATATATTGTTTTAAAATAAAAACAATCATGCCTAATAAAAAGAAAACCATTTGCCATGTTAAATGGACAATTTACTAGGAATGATGAGATAACTGACTGACTGACACAGTAACGGTGGCATGGAAACACTTTGAGTATTGGTGTTTCAGAACATTGTTCATAGAGCATGTATATGCATGTGTGTGGTGATGTGTGTGTGTGTGTGTGTGTGTGTGTGTGTGTGTGTGTGTGTGTGTAGGGGGTGTATCTGGGTATGTACTTGAGTCATTTACTCACCTACTTCTATCACATATCTGTACCATGCCCATGGGATAATTTTCCCTAAATAGGCAGAATGGAAGCTTGCTTATTTTCTAATAATACAAATTGTGTGTGTATCCATCTGGATTTGAACAGAACTGGAAAGGGATTAGGAAAAAATAGGTGGAGAAAAGTTTAATCAGATATATGGAGTGAAAAACATCTATTTTCAGTGAAAGAAAAATAATTTAAAATAAAATAAATGAATATATGTGACAAAAAGCAAAAGAAAAACACACTGTTGCTTTCCAACAGGGTGTTCATGCAAGTGTAGGATCATTAGGATTTTCATGCCATCTTGGTCATTAAAGTGGATCTTGGTCATCAGTGCCTGGTATGATTGATTGTTGGTTGTTTCCTTCCTTTGAAATCTTGCATGCAAACTTCTGCTACCACAAAAACCAGATCCCAAAGATGAAGCATTCAGTTCAGTTACAGCTCAAGGGTTTTTTGCCTAGGTTTGAATAATAGTGTCTTCAGGACTAGGGGCTTATTATCAATCTCTGGAGAAATCAAGTGTTTAATTTTTATTTCTCTTAACTACAGAAAAATTCACCAAACCCCCAGGCAAGGGGAGAGTGTTGGCTGATGAGGCTCAAAGAGTTTTCTGGATTTCACAGAAAAAATTAAACTAAAATGAGAATGAAATTCTATTTCAATAACACGAGTGTTGCAAATAGGCTTGATTTTGAGCAAATAACAATAAAAAATCAGTAGCCCTACTATATATCAATGATAAATCTGCTAAGAAAATCAAAGAGACATCACCTTTTACAATTGCCACAAACAATATAAAAGCACCTTGGGGTAATGCTAACCACAAAAGTGAAAGACGTGTATCATAAGAATTTTGAGTCTTTAAAGAAAGAAATTAAAGAAGTAGCCATAAAATGGAAGGATATCCCATGTTCTTGGATAGGTAAGATCAACATATTAAAAATGGTGATCTACAGATTCATTGCAATCCCCATCAAAATCCCAACACAATTCTTCAAAGACCTTGAAAAAACAATTTTCAACTTTATATGGAAAAACAAAAACCCAGGTTAGCCCAAACAACCCTGTTCAATAAAAGAACTTCAGGAGGCATCATCATCCCTGATTTCATGCTATATTATAGAGCTATAGTACTTATAAAAGCAACTTAGATGCCCTCAACTGAAGAAAGGATAGATAAAATATGGTACATTTACACAATGGAGTACCACTCACCAGAAAAAAAAATGGAATCTTGAAATTTGTAGGAAAATGGATGAAACTAGAAGAAACAATTCTGAGAGAGGTAACTCAATCAGCAAACAACAAACATGGTATGTATTCACTCATATGCAGAGTTTAGACATAGACTAAAGGATTACCACCCTACAATCCACACTGCCAGAGAAACTAGTAAACAAGGAAAACCCTAAGGCGATACATGATCGCCTGGAGAAGCAGACAGGGATAAGATCTCCTGAGCAAACTGGGAGGAGGATGGGGAGGGAGCTAGGAGAATAAGAAGGGCATACAAGAAGGGGTGAGGAGGACATGAGGGAGCAGAAAGTTTGAGTCAGGGAAAGAATAGAAGAAAACAAGAAAGGAGATACCATAATAGAGGGAGACATTTTAGGTTTACAGAAAAATCAGGCAGTAAGGAAATGTCTGGAGATCTAAAAAGATGACACCAGCTAACAATCTAAGTAACAGAGGAGAGTCTACCTTAAATGTCCTCCCCTGGTAATGAGATTGATGACTGAATTTTATGTCATTGTATAGCCTTCATCCAGCAGCTAGTGGAAGTAGAAGTAGACACCCACAGCTAATCACAGCACTGAACTGGAATCCTTGCAGAGAAGGATGAGTAATGAAAAAAGGGGTCTGGACCAGGCTGGTGAAACCTACAGAAACAGCTGACCTGAACAAGAGGGAGCTCTTGGTACCCAGACTGATAGCTGGAATTACAGCATGGGACTATTCCAGATCCCAGGAACGTGGGTTTGAATGAAGAGACCTCGGAAATCTACTGGACCTCCTATAGTAGATAAGTACATATCACTAGCATAGGTGTGGATTTTGGAGCCCATTCCACATAGAGCGATACTCCCTCAGCCAAGACACATGGAGATGGGCCTAGGCCCTATCCCAAAGGATATGATAGTCTCTGATTACCCCCTATGTAACGACTCAATTTCCATGGAGAGCAGAAAGGATATGTGATAGTTAGGGTTTTTATTAAGGGGTGGTAGGCGAGGAGGGGAGGAGGGGAGGGAGAGGGAACTGGGATTCACATGTAAGACAATCTTGTTTCTAATCCAAATAAAAAGAAAACAAAAGAATCATAATCTTGTCATTGATTGCTAGCCTCTTATTCAGAAATTCAAAGTCCTGAGTTTGTTGCCAACAATTGGAATTGAAGGCATATTTGTGATAATTCTATTGTTTCATGAAGGGAATGAAAATGCTGCTGTTAATGTCATGTCAAATCACATCACTGATTTTATAATGTAAATTGCAGCAAAATTTCATGAAATAATTTTTAAATTTTGGAAAATGAAAGACATTTTTTTATTCCACAAATATACTCTGCTATTTTTCCTTTTCATTTATATGTAGAATAAAATATGTAAATGCAGGACTGTTTGATAATGAACAATACATTTATCAACACAAGGATTCCATATGCAATTTTCACATTCAAGGAAAACACATCCATGTAAGGATATAATAAAGCAAAAGGAGTTGCTGGAATAGATTTCCTCCATGCTTATCTCTGATTTTATAGAAAGAATTTAAATGGGAATGAATGTGTGAAGCAAAACTCACAGAAGGTAATGTTGGGGTGCAAACACTTAATAAAGAACACCCTTTCCGCTGACCTGGTCCATAACGTAGTGAGTGACCCTCTGTGCTTACCCAACTACTGTCCAAAGCCCCATTTACCCCAATTACATCGGGCCTGAGCCTGCTTGGGGTAGACACGCCCAGGCAGGGAAGAGCTCCCTTAATCTGGAAACACCCCACTCTTCCTTCACTTTCCGCCGACCTGATCCATAACAAGGTGAGTGACCCTCTACTCTTACCCAACTCCCGTCCAAAGCCCCATTTACGCCAATCACCCCGGGCCTGCACCTGCTTGGGGTAGACACACCCAGGCAGGGAGGAGCTCCCTGAATCTGAAACACCCTACTCTTCCTTCCCTTTCCGTCGACCTGATCCGTAAAGAGGTGACTGACCCTCTACTCTTACCCAACTCCCATCCAAAGCCCCATTCACCCCCATTCCTCTGGTCCTGCACCCGTTTGGAGTAGACCTGCCCAGGCAGGGAGGAACTCCCTGTGTCTGGAAACACCCTACTCTTCCTTCCTATTCCACTGACCTGACCCCTATCGAGGCCTAACTCCTTCAGAGTGAGGAGACTACCAAGAGAGGCAAGACCATCCAGAGCTGTGGACATTGAATCCCTGGCCCACGAAACCACTGGGTCACAAGGGGAGATAAAGAGAACCTACCTGCACCCACTGGAAGAAGATATGGGAAGACGACAGAATAAGAACACACTCCACAACAGAAAGACCAATATGACACCACCGGAATCTAGGGACTACACACCAGCAAAATCTGAAAATAGCAACACAGAGCATGAAGAAGATATGGACCTCAAAAATTATCTAGGCAAGATAATTTTAAAGAGGAAACAAGAAAATCCCTTAAAGAAATAGAAGAAAAAGCAAGCAAAAAATTACATGAAATGGAGGAAAAGACAAACCAAAAAAATTCAAGAAATAAACAAATCTCTTAAAGAATCTAAAGAAACCCAAGAAAAACAACCAAACAAGTGAACGAAGTATATGAAACAGTTCAAAGCATGAAAGCTGAAATAGAGAAAATAAAGAAAACACAGAATGAGGCGATGCTGGAAATGGAAAGGCTGGATAAACGATCAGGAACTAAAGATGGGAGTATAACTAAAAGAATTCAAGAAATGGAAGAGAGAATCTCAGATGTTGAAGATCCGCTAGAGGATATACATTCATCAACCAAAGGAAACCTCAAGTCCAACAAATCCCAACACAAAATATCTAGGAAATATGGGACACCATGAAAAGTCCAAACCTAAGAATAATAGGTATAGAAGAAGGTGAAGAAACACTGCTCAAAGGTACCAAAAACATATTCAAAAAATCATAGAAGAATACTTCCAAAACCTACAGAAGGATATGCCTATGAAGGTACAAGAAGCTTACAGAACCCCAAACAGACTGGACCACAAAAAGAAGTACCCCTGACAAATAATAATCAAAACACCAAATCTACAGAATAAAGAGAAAATATTAAGAGCAGCAAAGGAAAAAGTCCAAGTAACATATAAAGGCAAATCAATCAGAATTACACACGACTTCTCAATGGAAACTCTGAAAGCCAAAAGGTCTTGGGTAGCCTTGTAGGGTATCTACCCAAGACCTTCTGGCTTTCAGAGTTTCCATTGAAAAGACGTGTGTGATTCACAAGCACTAAGGGAGCATGGATGTCAACCCAGACTACTGTACACAGCAAAAGTTTCAACCACTATAGATGGAGAAAACAAGATATTCCATGAGAAAAATAGATTTAAACAATACCTATCCACAAATCCAGCACTACAGAAGGTTCTGGAAGGAAAACTCCAACCCAACGAACCTAACTACACTCACAAAAACACACGCAATAGATAATCTAATTTTACCAAACACAAAAAGAAACAGGAGGGCAAAATCCACACACAATGACACCACCAAAAATAAATCCAAAACAAACAAGAACCAACAAACAATGGACATTAATATCCTTATATATCAATGGTCATAACTTACCTATAAAAAGATATAGGCTAACAGAAAGGATACAAAGACAGAATCTATCCTTCTGTTGTTTACAAGAAACACACCTCAACTTCAAAGACAGGTGTTACCCCAGAGTAATAGGATGGGAAAAGTTTTTCCAATCAGATGTGCCCAAGAAACAAGCTGGTGTAGCAATCCTAAAATCTAACAAATTAGACTTCAAACTAAAATCAATCGAAACAGATGAAGAAGGGCATTTCATACTGATCACAGAAAAGTTCATCAAGATGTAGTCTCAATCCTGAACATCAGTGCCCCAAATATTAAGGCACCTACATTTGCAAAAGAAACATTACTAAAGCTCAAACCACACATAAAAACACACACACACACTTATAGTAGGAGACTTCAACACACCCTTACACCACTAGACAGGACAATAGAAGCAGATGGGATGTTGTTGAACTATTTCTACGAGGATAAAATCACTTTGATACCCAAGCCACACAAAGATATGATTAAGATAGAGAACTACAGACCGATATCTTTCATGAATATTGATGCTAAAATACTCAATAAAATATTGGCGAATTGAATCCAAGAACATATCAGAAAAATCATCCACCATGATCAAGTTGGCTTCATCCCAGGGATGCAAGGATGGTTCAACATATGAAAATCCATCAATGGAATCCACCATATAAACAAACTGAAAAAGAAAAACCACATGATCATCTCACTTGATGCTGAAAAAGCCTTTGAAAAAATCCAACATCCCTTCATTATAAAGATCTTGGAGAAAACAGGAATAATATGAACATATGTAAACATGATGAGCGCAATATACACCAAACCAATAGCCAACATAAAACTAAATGGGGAATAACTCAAAGCGTTTTCTCTAAAATCAGGAACAAGACAATGCTGTTCATTCTCTCCATATCTCCCCAATATTGTACTTGAAGTTCTAGCTAGAGCAATACGACAAGAAAAGGGGATCAAAGGGATCCAAATTGGAAAGGAAGAAGTCAAACTTTCACTGTTTACAAATGACTTGATAGTCTAAAATTGTGACCTGAAAAACTCTACCAGAGAAATCCTACAGCTAATAAACACCTTCAGCAAGGTAGCAGGTTACAAAACTAACTCAAAAAGTCAGTAGCCCTACTATATAAAGATAATAAATGCAATGAGAAGAAATCAGGGGAACATCACCGTTCACAATATCCACAAGCAACATAAAATATCTTGGAGTAACACTAACCAAAAAAGTGAAAGACCTGTACAATAAGAACTTTGAGACTTTAAAGAAATAAATTAAAGAAGATACCAGAAAATGGAAAGATCTCCCATGCTCTTGGATAGGTAGAATCAACATAGTAAAAATAGCCATCCTGCCAAAAGCAATCTACACATTCAACACAATCCCCATCAAAATCCCAACACAGGTTTTCACAGACATTGAAAGAACAATACTCAACTTTATATGGAAAAATAAAAACACAGGATAGCTAAAACAACTCTTTACAATAAAGGATCTACTGGAGGCATCACCATCCCTGACTTCAAGCTCTACTATAGAGCCATAGATCTGAAAACAGCTTGGTATTGCCAAAAAATAAACGGATAGACCAATGGAAACAAATTGAAAACCCTGATATTAACCCATATACCTACACACACCTTATTTTTGATAAAGGTGATAAATCTATACAATGGAAAAATATAGCATCTTCAACAAATGGTGCTGGCACAATTGGATTCAGAAATGCAGAAGATTGCAGATAGATCCATACCTGTCACCATGCACAAAACTTAAGTGCAAATGGATCAAAGATCTAACCATAAATCCAGCCACCCTGAATCTTCTAGAAGAGAAAGTGGGAATTACCCTTGAACAAATTGGCACAGGAGACTGCTTCCGGAACATTACACCAGTAGCACAGACATTGAGGTCTGCAATTAATAAATGGAACCTCCTGAAACTGAGAAGCTTCTGCAAGGCAAAGGACACAGTCAGTGAGACAAAACGACCACCCACATAATCAGAAAAGATTTTCACCCATCCCACATCTGACAGAGGACTGATTTCCTTATATATAAGGAGCCCAAGAAGCTAGCCACCAAAACACCAAACAATGAAATTAAAAAGTGGGGTGCAGAACTAAATAGAGAATTCTCAACAGAGCAATCTGAAGTGGCTGAAAGACATTTAAGAAAGTGCTCAAAATCCTTGGCCATCAGAAAAATGCAACTCAAACAACTCTGAGATACCACCTCACACCTGTCAGAATGGCTAAAATCAAAAATACCAATGACAATCAATGCTGGAGTGGATGTGGAGAAAAGGGAACTCTCCTCCATTCCTGGTGGGAGTGCGAACTTGTAAGACCACTCTGGAAATAAGCATGGTGATTGCTCAGAAAAATTGGAGTCAGTCTACCTCAAGATCCAGCCATTCCTCTCTTGGTTATATACCCAACAATGCATGGAAGTTTATGCTGCAGAGGATTGTAAACAGGGGAGCACCCCTCCATTGATGGTGGCAGTGCAAACTTGTACAGACACTTTGAAAACCAGTATGGCATTTTCTCAAGAAAATGGGAATCATTAACTCTCAATATCCATCAATTCCACTCTTAGGCATATACCCAAAGTATACACATTTCTACCACAAAACTATTTTTTCAGTTATGTTCAAAGCAACATTATTTGTAATAACCAGAACCTGGAACCAACACAGATGCCCCCCAACTGAATAAAGAATAAAGAAAATGTGGCACATTTTCACAATGTATTACTACTCTGTGGGGAAAAATGATTGTTACTGAATTTTCTTGTACCACCTAGGTCCTGCTGCCCTTCTCAGTCCCCCAAACACACACTCAGATGCTATAATTATGTCAAAACTGTTAGCTCTGTCTCAATTATTAATCTATTTCTATTAATATAAGCATTTCCACATGGTCTTATCTTACCAGAGAATAACTGATTTGACCTTTCTTCCAGGTCTTTACATGTCAGTTGTATGGTGGGCTCCATCTGCCTACCTTTCTCAGAATTTTCCGTGTCTCCTAGTCCTTCCCATTTTCCTGCCTCATTGACCATAGAGTGTTTTATGCATTAACCCTAAGATAAACAATATATAGAAGGATAACCTCCATCAAAAGAAGACATCATGAAATCTGCAGCCAAGTGGATGGAACTAAAGATGTCATCCAGTGTGATAACCAAGACACTTGAAAGACAAAAATGGTATGTACTCTCTTATAAAAGGCTGTTAGACATAGAGCAAATGTTAACCAGACTACAGTCCACACAACCAGAAAACCTAGGAAACAATGAGGATGCTAAGAGAGACATATATGGTTCCCAAAGAGAAGAAGAAAGGATAACATCCTCTTGAGACATTTGGGAGAAAAAGGGAGTGGGGAGGTAGTTATAAAAAGAGGATGGGTGATTGATAGGTAGAAGGATTTGCAGTAAGAACAGAGAAAGAAAGGAAGGAAAATGATGCCTTAATAGAGGAAGCAATTATAGGTTTAAAGGGAAATCTGGCAGTAGGGAAATGTCCAGAGATCTCCAAGGTTGACCCCAACTAAGAACATAAGCAATAGTGGAGAGGCTACCTTAAATGACCTTCCCCAATAGTGAGATTGATGTCTACATTGTTTGACATCCTTGAGCCTTCATCCAGCAGCTGATGGAAGCAGAAGCAGAGAGTCACAGCTAAACACTGAGCCAGACTCCTAGTATCCAGTTGTAGAGAGGGAGGAGTGATGAGCAAAGTGGTCAAGTCCATGATGGGCAAACCCACAGAAACAGCTGATCTGAGCAAGTGAGAGCACATGAATCCCAGTCAGACATCTGGGGAACCAGCATAGGTCCTAACAAGGATCCCTGAACGTGGGTGTCAGTTAGGAGGACTAGGGAGTCCATCGGGCCTCTTGTAGTGGTACCAGGAAGTATCCCTAGCACTCAAACAGACTTCAGAGGCCCATTTCCCAAACAGGGATACTCTCTTAGCTTAGATATACACGGGAGTACCTAGGCCTTGGCCCAAATGACTTGAGAGATTTGATGACCCCTCATGGAAGGACACACCCTCCCTGGGCAGTGAATGGGTGCTGGGGTGGGGGGTTCAGTGGGATGCATGGCAGTATAGTAGGGCATGGGAACATGGATGGATATGTAAAATAAGATTGATTGTATTTAAAATAAAATTTACAAAAATAAAATAATCTTTTTTATTTCTCCGTTCATTTATTTAGCTCATAAATAAAGTCATGCACAATTATGATACATAATACAGTATGTTCACAATGGCATGGCTAAATTAAACCAATTAACATGTTATATCACACATATTCATCATGTTTGTTTTGAGAACACTTAAAATATAATATCTCACAACATTTAAAGTATAGCATATTGTTATCAACCATATTTATCATGCTCTCAGTACACCACAAGACATCACAGAGTCCATACCTCTTGGGTCTATCTGTAGTCTTCTACATGTTTGCATCCAGTTATGCCAGCACCACTTGTTGAAGATGTTCTCTCTGTTCCAGCGTATATATATGGATTGTTTGTCAAAAATCAGGTATTCAAAAGTGTGTGGGTTAATATCAGGGTTTGCAATTCTATTCCCTTGGTCTACCTGTCTATTTTTGTGGCAATACCAAGCTGTTTTCAGGACTATAGCTCTGTAATAGAGCTTAAAGTTAGGGATGGTGAGGCCTTCAGGAGTTCCTCTAATGTACAGGGTTGTTTTGGCTATCCTGGGTTTTTGTTTCTCCATATGAAGTTGAAAATTGTTATTTCAAGTTTTTTTGTGAAGAATTGTGTTGGGATTTTGATGGGGATTGTATTGAATCTGTAGATTGCTTTTGGTAAGATTGCTATTTTTACTATGGTGATTGTGCCTATTCAAGAGCATGGTAGATCTTCCCATTTTCGGGTATCTTCTTTAATTTCTTTCTTTAGTGACTCAAAATTCTTATGGTACAAGTCTTTCACTTTTTTGGTTAGTGTTACTCTAAGGTATTTTATGTTTGTGGCAATTGTAAAGGGTGATGCTTCTCTGATTTCTTTCTCCACCAATATGTCACCTGTATATAGTAGGGCTATAGATTTTTTTCAGTTAATCTTGTTTCCTGGCACTTTGCTGAAGGTGTCTATCAGCTGTAGGAATTCCATTGTTCAGTTTTGGGGTCACTTATGTAGACTATCATATCACCTGCAAATAGTGAGATTTTGACTGCTTCCTTTCTGATTTGTATTCTCTTAATCTCCTTTTGTTGTCTTGTTCCTCTAGCTAGAACTTCAAGGACAATATTGAAGAGGTATGGAGAGAGTGGACAGCCTTGTCTTGTTCCTGATTTTAGAGGAATTGCATTGAGTTTCTCACCATTTAATTTGATGTTAGCTATTGGCTTGCTGTATATTGCTTTTATTATGCTGAGTTATATTCTTGCTATCGCTGGTTTCTCCAGGAACTTTATCATGATGGGGTGTTGGATTTTGTCAAAGGCTTTTTCAGCATCTAGTGAGATGATCATGTGATTTTTTTCCTCAGTCTGTTTATATGGTGGATTACATTGTTGGATTTTTGTATGTTGAACCATCCTTGCATCCCTGGGATGAAGCCTACTTGATTGGGATGGATGATTTCTCTGATGTGTTCTTGGATTCGATTTGTCAATATTTTATTGAGAATTTTTACATCAATGTTCATGAGGGATATTGGTCTGTAGTTCTCTTTCTCAGTTGTGTCTTTGGGTGGCATGGACATGAACATTATTGTGGTCTCATAAAAAGAGTTTGGTAATGGCCCTTCTGCTTTTATTGTGTGGAATATTTGAGGGTAATTGGTATTAGCTATACTTTGAATTTCTGGTAGAATTCTGCACTGAAGCCATCTGGCCCTGGGCTTTTTTTATTAGGGAGACTTCTAATGACTGCTTCAATTTCAGTAGAGTTTATAGACCTATTTAAGTTGCTTATCTGTTCTTGATTTAATTTTGGTAAGTGAAATCTCTACTGAAAATTGTGCATTTCCTTTACATTTTCAAATTTTGAGGAATATAGGTTTTTAAACAATGACCTGACGTTTCTCTGGATTTCCTCTGTGTCTGTTGTTATGTCCCCCTTTTCATTCCTGATTTTATTAATTTGCATGTTCACTCTTTGTTGTTTGGTAAGTTTGGATAAAGGTTTGTCTATCTTGTTGATTTTCTCGAAGAACCAACTTTTTGTTATGTTGATTCTTTGTATTGTTCTCCTAGTTTCCATTTTATTGATTTCAGCCCTCAATTTGATTATTTCCTGGCATCAGCTCCTCCAGGGTGTATTGTCTTCCTTGTTTTTAAATCTTTCAGCTGTGCTGTTAATTCTCTAGTGTGATTATTCTCCTGCTTCTTCATGTGGGCATTTAGCACTTTGAACTTTTCTCTTCACACTGCCTTCAAAGTATCCCATAGGTTTGGGCATGTTGCATCTGCATTCTCATTGAATTCTAGGAAAACTTTAATATTTTTTTATTTCTTCGTAGACCCATGAATTGTGCAATTGGGTGTTACTTAATTTCCATGAGTTTGTAGGTTTTCTGTAGTTCGTGTTGTTTTTTTAATTGTAATTTTAAATCATGGTGGTCTGATAAGACATAGGGCTTTATTTCAAGTTTTTTGTACCTATTGAGATTTGTTATGTTGCCAAGAATGTGGTGGATTTTAGAGAAGGTTCCATGTTGCGCTGAGAAGAAGGTAAATTGTGTAGTATTTGAGTGAAATATTCTATAGGTATCTGTTAAGTCTAATTGTGCCATAACTTCTACTAGATCATTTGTTTCTTTGATAAGTTTCTGTCCAGTGTTGAGAGTGGGGTGTTGAAATCTCCCACTATAAGTGTTTGCGGATTTTATGTGTGATTTGAATTTTAATAATATTTGTTTTACAAATGTTGATGCCTTTGTGTTTGGGGTATAAATGTCCAGAATTGAGACTTCATCCTGGTGGATTTCTCCTGTGATGAGTAGGAAGTGACCTTCTTCATCTCTTTTGACTGATTTAATTTAAAGTCCAATTTATTGGATATTAGGATTGCTACTCCTGCTTATTTCTTGGGGCCATTTGATTGGAAGATCTTTCCCCAACATTTAATTCATAGGTCCAATCTGTCTTTATGGTTGAGGTGTGTTTCTTGTATTCAGCAGAAAGAAGGATTCTGTCTTCTTATCCATTCTGCTAATCTGTGTCTTTTTATAGGGGAATTGAGACCATTAATGTTGATGGATATTAATGACCATTGATTACTGTTCATTCTTGTTTGTTTTTGATTTGGTGATGGTGGTGAGATTATGTGTGGGATTCTGTCCATTATTCCTTTTGGTTGTTGGTAATTTGGGATTATCTATTGCCTTTGTTTTTCTGGTTGTAGTTAACTTGCCTGGGTTGGAGTTTTCTTTCCAGTACTTTCTGTAGGGCTGGATTGGTGGAAATGTATTATTTGAATCTTATTTTTTCATGGAATATCTTCTTTTCTCCATCTATAATGATTGAAAGCTTTGCTGGATATAGTAGTCTGGACTGGCATCCATGGTCTCTTGGTGTACGTAGAATATCTCTCCAGGACCTTCTGGCTTTCAGAGTTTCCAAGGAAAAGTCAGGTGTGATTCTGATAGGTTTGCCTTTATATGTTACTTGACCTTTTCCCTTTGCTGCTCTTAATATTTTCTCTTTGTTGTGTATGTTTGGTGTTTTGATTATTATGTGGCAAGGTGACCTTTTTTTGGTTCAGTCTATTTGGTGTTCTGTAGGTTTCTTGTATTTTCATTGGTATGTCTTTCTTTAGGTTGGAATAGTTTTCATGTATGATTTTGTTGAATATGTTTTCTGGGCCTTTGAGTTGGATTTCTTCACCTTCTTATATACCTATTATTCTTAGGTTTGGTCTTTTCACAGTATCCCATATTTCCTGGATATTTTGTGATAGGGATTTGTTGGACTTAAGACTTTCTTTGGTTGATGAATCTATTTTCACTAGAGTGTCTTCAACACGAGTTTCTCTCTTCCATCTCTTGTATTCTGATGGTTATGCTTACATTTGTATTTCCTGATTGTTTACCCAGCTTTTCTATTTCTATCATTCCCTCAGACTGTGCTTTCTTCATTGTCTCTATTTCAGATTTTAGGTCTTGAACTGTTTCCTTGAGAGATTGATATTGATTGACTTTAAGATAGATATCTTGTATTTTTTTGGTTATTTTTTTCTTCCATTTTTTAAGGGATTTTCTCATGTCCTCTTTGAGATCCTTTATCATTTTCCTGAAGATGTTTTTAAGGTTATACTCTTCTGTTTCATCTGCATTGTGATGTTCAGGTCTTAGTGGTGTATGGTTCCTAGTCCCTGGTTTTCTTTTGTTGGATGTGTTTTTACATTGTCCCCTTCTCTTCCTGTTAGACCCCCGAAAACTCAAGTATCCGGGGTCCCAGGCCACGTTCTCGGTCACCCCAATCACCAGGCAGATTCGAGAGCTTGCTGCAAACTGCACGAGGCTTTATTGTAATTTAACGAGCTAACCCCATGTTAGCTCGGGTCTTTCACCCACCCGCCATTGTGGATGGCCAGAAAAGACAGCTCCTAGGGGCTCCCGAAAGATCTTATAGGGCAGTGTAAGGGGAATGTCTAGGGGTATGCACAGGCTTACGATTGGTGTGCCTCCAGCCTTGGAGGGCTTGCCCTGTGTTGATTGGTCAACTGGTTGTTATGGCCCATAGGCCCTCCCAGGGTGGTTGCTATGCTCTCTACGTCATTGCTGTGCGCTTGTCCGTAAAGCACACCCAGGGTTGTAAAGCATAGCACCACCAGCTAACTTCTGATTGGTTCCTTGACACAAGAGAGGCATCTGACTTTCTAGTGTCTAGAACAAGGTCATAGAAGCACATGTTTGACCGTTATGGCTGTCGAAAGGGAAGCTGGTTCCTTCATTCCCCCATTTTCTTTTTTGGAAATTCTAATCATGGAATTGCTGTCTCTCTAGCATCCCCATCAGGGAGTGATAGATATTGGCATCCCCATCCAAGGGAGTTTCTTTTGACTTAGCATTTTAACAAGGAAAAATGGACAGTGAAATTCTTTTCCAAACTGCTTCCTGCTGACTTTGGGGCGAAGTTAGGGACCCCAGAAGGTTGAAATGCTAGTAAAAAGCAAAAAGGAATTTAGGCAATGGGGAATTCATCAGGGGCTTCTGGTTAGCAGACACTGTTGCAGAGACAGGGGTTGTCCATATCAGTTGGACTGGTTCATATCCACAGCAAGTCCAGGGCTCACAGTCTATTTAGAACAGCCTGTAGTCAGCAACTGACACTCAGATGTCTGCCAGAAGCAGAAACCTGTTTAAGACATGTTTAAACTAGGAACAGAGGTTAAAACTTATTTACTGATGCCCACAGTGCAGAAAAAGCAGATATTTGGATATCTGTTTAAACAGCAGGAACTTATTTATAACTTTGAGTCCTAGCAAAAACTACAGATTTGGGCTATAAGCATGTACATTTTTCTTCTGTCCAGAGAGCCAGGTATGGATTTGACAGAGGTGCCTTTGGCCTGATGAAAAGCCCTTTAAGTTTGTACTTAGATGACAACCAAAAAAATTTAAAAACCTTGAGCTTGTACCTGAACAGTAGTCACTATTTTATCATCTAACGTACTGACTAGTCTATAGTGGATCTGACTGCCTGATGCTGTCAAGCTGACAACCAGTAATATTTCAGACATCTGAGAAGGGTATATTTTATCCGAATCTACTAAAAAGTGACAGCAGCCAGTTAGAAGCCAGTCCATATACTGTTAGCCATACTCAAGTTTCTCCATTACCGCTGGAGGAAGATGTCTCAAAGAACAGCAATCATCACCAGGCCTATACTGTAAGAGTTACTTTTTTTTCCTCTGTGGAAGAGGGAAATGGAAAAGAATGACCTTGTTTTGTCTAGGCAAAGGGGGTGCAATCAATTTTCCAGTGTCCAGCAGCTTTGTCCATAGTCTCAGCTAGGTATGGGCAGGTGGCAGGTATCACATCTGAGCATCTCACTCACTGGTCCAGGTGCAGGAACTGGGTGCCTCATAATCTTCTTTGGAGACTTTGGGTCACTGTCAGGATCTGGCAGTCTGTCTGACATTATAAACTTTAAAGATAACAATTTAAATGCCATATTCTGAAGATCTCTGAAGCATTAGAGGTCTGTTTGTCTGTTTCAGTCACTTGCCTTAAGCATACAAGAAGCACACAGGTGGCTAGGTAAAGTCTTATTTCTGTAATTAATTTTTAGTCTGACTGTAACTGGTTTTAACTTAGTAAAATGTTTGGAACTTAACACAGCTGAACTTAAAACTGCATAGAGCTACCTTATATTCCTTAAACAGTAGTTTAACTTCTTTCAGAGGCAGGGTTTTTCTGTGACTTTGGAGCCTGTCTTGGAATTCGATCTGCCAGAACAGGCAGGCCTTGAACTCATAAAGATCCATCTGCCTCTTACTCCCGAATGTTGGGATTAAAGGCTTATGCCACCACCGCCCTAAATTTAAAGGCGTGTGCCACCAACACCCTGAGCTTAAAGGTGTGTGATACCAACATCCTAAACTTAATTTCTAAAAACATAAACTGTAACATAATAGATCAGCATTTTTTATAAAACAATAACTTTACATTGCCAGGCTTTGCTTAAAAATAATTCTAAATTGAAGCTCTTTAAGTACAAACATTAATAAAAACAAACATTTAAAAATTGGTTTTAAAAAGAAATTTAAATTCCCTTAAGGTCTTTCTGTAATATATAGAAGCATTAACATTTTAAATCTTAACTGAAAAACTTGTTTCTAAGATGGTACCTCTAATTTCCATGCGGTCACCTTTAGTCAAGATGGCGGTTTAAGTATCCTTTTTTTAACTACAGCAAAATGGCTACCAGTCAGCCTTGTGGATGGTTACAAAATGGCCGTAATTTGTACCCTTTGCTTAACATGCTTAAGGTTATACCAGGAAATAGAACATTTTTAAACAAGTATACATAAATTACTTGAAAAATAAACAGGACTTTTTAAAACAGAATTAGCTTAATATGGTTAAAATTTTAACTTATATTACCATTTTTAAAATTTATTATTTGCAGACATGAGAAACCATAACAGTTTACAGTTTACATTTTTCTCTGACTTGTAACAACCTTTTCTCTGACCTTCAACAACTTTACTCTGACCTTCTACGACTTGCTTTAACCCTCTATAACTTCCTGTAACAATCTTTTCTCTGCCTCTGACTTTTTATGACTTGCTTTAACTCTCTATAACCTTTTAGTTCATTTCTCTGACTTTCTTAGACATTCTTAGACAAATTTCCTTTTTCCTTTCCCTCTTTCTTATTTAAGTCTCCTACATTTTTCTCATTTCTCAGTCAACATAAAATTTTTTTATCAAAGTCCCTTTTACAGTTCTTAATAACTTTAAGGCCGTTTTTTTTTTTTTAAGTTCGGATCATGCCAGATAAGTTCATACATCCCATCTCCATGTGCTCAAGGCAGAGAGACCTGGGGTGGGGGTGCTGCTGGTAACCCCAGACCCTTGGCCAATCCAGGGGTGGGTAAAAACCACTGCAGTCCCCCTGCATACCATGTGTGTGGAGCACAAAGAAGGCAGGGCAGCTAGGCAGATGGCAGGGACCCATGGCAGGATGGCAGTTGAGGCAGAGACTCCTCCACTCCTCATGCCACATAGGTGGGGCAGGGAAAGACTCACCTGCATCAGCCAGGCTCAGCTGTAAGGGCCGCAGCAGTGGTTCCAGTTCAGAAAAGCAGCCTCGGGGGACTCCAACACAACATATTCTAACCCTTGACACATGGAAGAACTCATGTCCCGTGCCACATGCTCAGGGCAACAAGAAAAGACCCCTGACCCATGCATGCCATGTGTGTGGGCAGTAGGGACAGAAAGAGATGCTTAACAAACACACAACACAAATATGAAATGTGGACTGACATTAGACAGCACAAACCACGGCAAAGAAATGGTGCCCCAAAACAAAATTACAAACAACCCTTGGAATTTTGCCCAGGGCAGGACTTCAGGGTCTTCCCCAGATGTCCAAATTACAAATAATACAAATTACAAATTCTGCACAGATCAAATTCAAGTCATGGCACCAAACCAACAAAACAGCAAGAGACAAAACAAGCAAACATAGAACATTGAACATATAAGTTGCGAGCTCGAATCATCTTACCTCCAAGATCGAATCCACTCAGGTGAAGGGTGGTCACAAATCACGGGTGAGCCCCCCAAATGTTAGACCCCCAAAAACTCAAGTATCCGGGGTCCCAGGCCACATTTGCGGTCACCCCAATCACCAGGCGGATTCGAGAGCTTGCTGCAAACTGCACGAGGCTTTATTGTAATTTAACGAGCTAACCCCATGGTAGCTCGGGTCTTTTACCCACCCGCCATGGCAGATGGCCAGTAAAGACAGCTCCTAGGGGCTCCCGAAAGATCTTATAGGACAGTGTAAGGGGAATGTCTAGGGGTATGCACAGGCTTACGATTGGTGTGCCTCCAGCCTTGGAGGGCTTGCCCTGTGTTGATTGGTCAACTGGTTGTTATGGCCCATAGGCCCTCCCAGGGTGGTTGCTATGCTCTCTACGTCATTGCTGTGCGCTTGTCCGTAAAGCACACCCAGGGTCGTAAAGCATAGCACCACCAGCTAACTTCTGATTGGTTCCTTGTCACAAGAGAGGCATCTGACTTTCTAGTGTCTAGAAGAAGGTCATAGAATCACATGTTTGACCGTTATGGCTGCCGAAATGGAAGCTGGTTCCTTCAATCCTTTCTTCTGGTGGGTGTAGCAAGAGTTTCTTGTTTTCCTGGTGGGTATGGGACCAAGGTTCTCTTCTGGTAGATGCAAACAGATCCAATACTCTGATGTCATTCCTCTTCTCATGAGTGGAGCTGTCACTGTTCCCCGGGTGTCGGCAGTTTTTGGGAGTGCAAGGTCTTGGGCCTGCAGATGGGGTGGGCTGTCCCTGGGTGTTAGGAGTTCGGAACCCACAAAACTTGTCTGGTACGCATGTCAGTTTTGTCAGGTGACTGTGAGCAGCGACAACAAACTGAAACCAGTAACAGTTCCTGGCCTACTTGGACCAGCAGATGGGGACTGGGCTGCCTCTGGGTGTTCAAAATTTGTAACCCACCGCCGAACTGGTCTGCTATGCAGGTCGCTTGTGTCAGGTGGCCATATTAGAGGAGTATCAGTTGAAAATTGACTTCCAAAAATCAGAGAACCAGCCTGGGAACTGATGGATGAATTTCAGTCAAATAAAGACCAAAGGAATTGGCTCCAGAATGTACCCTGATAATGCTATGTCTTTGCATGTTTGTTGTAAGTTAAGAAAATCATTGACAGGTGATAGAATTCAAGCAGAGAACATTTTGTTATGGAAAGGTCTCATGAAAATGGGACAGAAAAGGGGGGAGATGAGCCTCCATGGACAGGAGCAATAGGAGAAAGGAAACAGGGAGGCGGGAAACAAACAGATAGAAAGCGAAAGGAGGATGAGAGGTTGGCAGGACCATTTAAAAGGGACCACAGTGAATATGCGGAGATGATGCTCTTAGGGGCTGCAACTGATGACGTGCTCTGTCCCAACACCAAAGACAGGCCAGTATAGGTGCTTGAATACTAAGAAAGCTTGTGTTTGCCATTTTTCTCTAGTATCTTGCATGGTGTTACTGGATGAGTGATTCCCCAATGCTTTTAATGTAGCTTGATTATTTCGTGGAAATAACCTGTACTACTAGGCGTTTTTACCTGTGAATAATTAGGATATGATATTGTCTTTGGGTTTACTGTTCAACCAAAACAATAAATTTGTACAAAAATATTGTTAGCTTTAGTAGAATTGTGATAAATGAGGGTTATTAATAGTTACACTATGAGATTATGATAGAGGTTAGTTTAGTGGGAATATAAACATGAGTAAAAATAGGATAGGGTGTTGCCTATGACCCTGGCTTGAAGATGATAGAAATTAAGAATAAGAAAGTGTCACACAGCTAGTGCATATTAGTTTCTATTGAGGAACCCTGTAGACTGTGGCTTAGGTTTGATTAAGAAAAACTATTAAGAAAAAGAATTGAGTCCTAGGGGCGAAGATATCTCAAGTTTTTTAATCCTAACATTGAAAGATGTTTTCATATGTGTCGGTGTTCATCGTAGCTAATTAATAGCTTTAAATAATAATTTAATGTTAGCTAAAGTGTTTTTATTAATGCATTTGAAGTAGAAGATATTGGGGAACCATGTAAAATTTGTGGAGACTTTGATTGTTTATCAAGGGACTCATTGAGGTTAAGTAACAGGAACAATAATGGCCTGGCTAATTGCTGGCTGGTGTACCTTCCTTCTAGGATGGATTGATGCTTAAGGGTGATTATTAATTCCTTGTACCCATGTCTGCCTTCAGCTTTCTGAAAAACAAACTGTCGATGTATGTGTATGAACCCTGAAGATTGAAATAACAGCTGACTGATTTGATTTCATATATACATGTTTAGAATGTGATTCTTTTAAGAATTTTTAGGAGATTACCCCTTTGAGATAAATAATAAAGTGATCCTTGCTTTAAGTGAAAAATGCAACCTGCCAGAAAAAAAATACCCAAATGGGAAAAATACTTTATTTGCTTATACTCAGTTAATTTATATCCAGTTTCTTGGACGTGATATAAAATTATGTAGGTTCTTCATATGATGTGTTTTTTTCTTTGTTTATTTAAATTAGAAAGAAGCTTGTTTTACATGTCAATCCTAGTTCCCTATCCCTCCCTTCCTCCAGTGGCCCACACTGGAACCCTATCCATCCCTTCTGCTCCCCAGGGAGGGGAGAAATTCCATGAGGGATCTTCAAAGTCTGTCATATCATTTGGGATAGGGCCTAGGCTTTCGCCCACATGTCTAGGCTGAAAGAATATCCCTCTCTGTAAAATGGGAAAGATTTGGTTTTCACCTGCAATATGTACAATATTTAATCATGTGAGGGAAATGGAAAACATTTATTTTACTTGTATTGAATTAAATAAGGATATAACCACATTGTAATTTTTATATTGCTTGAAATAATTTCCTGCTGTATATAAAATATTAGGAAAAAATAAAGACACCGTAGAAGGAAAACACTAGGAAAATGTAGAATGAAAGTTGGAAGGAAGACAACAAGAGAAGTACAGAAGGGATATTTCTGGACAGAGGTAAGAAGAGAAATAGAGATGAGAAAAGAAGACGTGGAGTCCCTAAAGTTGTGTGTGTTTTTCTTTTGTTGCCAACATCAGAGAGTTAAGTTTATTTTTAAACACACATATTCTACGTATCTGAAAGTAGGCCTATAAAACCATATATTAAGCCATGGCTTTTCAACAGACTTAATGTTATTCCTCTTTCTTTTTTTCTCAGATTTTTTATAATTTGTATTAGAAACAAGTTTGTTTTACATTACAATCCCAGTTCCCTTCTCCCTCCCGTCCTCCTCTACCACCCCCAAATAAAAAACCTATATATCACATATCCTTTCTGCTCCCCAGGGAGGGTGAGGCCATCCATAGTGTGTCACCAGAGTCCACAATATTTTTAAGGATAGGGGCTAGGCCCAGCCCCATGTATCTTGGCTCAGGGAGCATTCCTGTATGTGGAATGGGCTCCCAAAATCCACACCTATGCTAGGGATAAGTACTGGACTACTACAGGAGGAAGTAGATTTATGAGGTTTCCTCACTGAAACCGATATTCCTGGGTTCTAGATCAGTCGCATGCTGATATCCTAGCTTTCAATCTAGGGAGCAAGAGTTCCCCAATGTTGATGTCAGCTATTTCTGTGGGTTTCACCAGTTTGGTCTGGACTCCTTTGCTCTTCACTCATCCTTCTCTGCAACAGGATTATAGTTCAGTTCAGTGATTAGTTGTGGGTGTCTGCTTCTACTTCCACCAGCTGCTGGATGTGGGATATTGGGTGGCATAAAATTCAGTCATGAATCTCATTATCAGGGGAGGACATTTAAGGCAGCCTCTCCTCTGTTGCTTAGATTGTTAGCTGGTGTCATCTTTATAGATCTCCAGACATTTCCTTAATGCCTGGTTTCTATTTAAACCTAAAATGTCTCCCTCTATTATGGTATCTCCATTCTTCTTATCTTCTATTCTTCGCCTGACACAAACTTTCAGCTCCTTCATGTCCTCTGCATCCTTCCTCTTCTCCCCTTTTCATTCTCCTAGCTCCCTCCCTCCTCCTTATATGCTCCCAATTTGCTCAGGGGTCGTAATGCTTTACCCTTCTCCAGGCTAGCATGTATGTCTCTCTTAGAGTCCTACTTGTTTACTAGCTTCTCTGGCAGTGTGGTTTCTAGGCTGGGAATCCTTTACTCTATGTCTAAAACCTGCATATGTGTGAGTACATACGACGTTTCTCTTTTTGCGATTGGGTTACCTTGCTCAGAAATGTTTCTTCTAGTTCCTTCAATTTTTTGGCAAATTTCAAGATTCCATTGTTTGTCCCACTGAATAGTTCTCCAGTGTGCAAATGTACCACATTTTCTCTATCCAGTTTTCAGTTGAGGGGCATCTAGGTTGCTTCCAGGTTTTGGCTATTAAAAACAGTGCTGCTATGAACATTGTTGAAGAGATGTACTTGTATGAATGTGCTTCTTTTGGAAATATGCATAAGAGTGGAATTGCTGGATCTTGTGGTATACTGATTGCTATTTTTTGAGGAGTCGCCATACTAATTTCCAAAGTGGCTGTACAAGTTGGCACTCCCACCAGCAGTGGAGAAGTGTTCCTCTTTCTCCAATCCTCTCCAGCATAAACTGTCATTGTTATTTTTTATTTTGGCCATTCTGAAAAGAATAAGTTTGTATCTCAGAGTTGTTTTGATTTGCATTTCCCTGATGGCTAAGGATGATGAAGACTTTATGTGTCTTTCAGCCATTTTAAAATCCTCTATTGAGAATTGTCTATTTAGTTTTGTACCCCACATTTTAATAGGATTGTTTGGTGTTTTGGAGACTAGCTTCTTGAGTTTTTGTATATTTTGGAGATAAGCCCTCTGTCAGATGTGGGGCTGGTGAGTATTTTTTCCCAGTCTGTGGACTGCCATTTTGTCTTTCTGTCCATCTCCTTTGCCTTACAGAAGCGTCTCAGTGTCAGGAGGTCCCATTTATCAATTGTTGACCTCAGTGTCTTTGCTACTGGTGTGATGTTCAGTAAGAGATCTCCTGTACCAATCAATTCAAAGGTATTTCCCACTTTGTCTTCTAATAGGTTCAGTGTGGCTGGGTTTATGTTGAGGTCTTTGATCCATTTTGACTTATGTTTTGTATATGGCGATAGGCTTGGCTCTATCTGCAGTCTTCTACATTTCTGCATCCAGTTATGCCATCACCATTTGTTGAAGATGTTCTCTTTGTTCCACCGTATACATTTGGATTGTTTATCAAAAATCAGGTCTTTGTAGTTGTGTGGGTTAATATCAGGGTTTTCAATTGGATTCCATTGGTCTACCTGTCTATTTTTGTGCCAATACCAAGCTGTTTTCTGAACCATAGCTCTGTAATAGAGGTTGAAATCAGGGATGGTGATGCCTCCACAAGTTCCTTTATTGTACAGGGATGTTTTGGGTATCCTGGGTCTTTTGTTTCTCCATATAAAGTTGAAAATTGTTCTTTCAATTTTTTTGTGAAGAATTATGTTGGGATTTTGATGGGGATTGCATTGAATCTGTAGATTGCTTTTGGCAAGATTGCCATTTTAATTATGTTGATCCTACCTATCCAAGAACATGGGAGATCTTTCCATTTTCTGGTATCTTATTTAATTTCTTTCTTTAGAGACTCAAAATTCTTATAGTACAGATCTTTCAGTTTTTCAGTTAGTGTTACCCCAATGTATTTTATATTGTTTTTGGCAATTGTGAAGGATGATGTTTCTCTGATTTATTTTTCCACCTATTTGTCATCGGTTTATAGTAGAGCTACAGATTTTTTGAGTTAATCTTGTATCCAGCCACTTTGCTGAAGCTGTTTATCTTCTATAGGTGTTCCCTGGTAGAATTTTTTTGGCCACTTATGTAGACTATCATATCATCTGCAAATAGTGAGTGTTTGACTTCTTCCTTTCTGATTTGTATTCCCTTGATCTCCTTTTGTTGTCTTATTTCTCTAGGTAGAACTTCAAGGACAATATGAAGAGTTATGTAGAGAATGGACAGCCTTGTTTTGTCCCCGATTTTAGAGGATTTGCAAATTTATGCCACACATACACAAAATTGACACAGAAAAACAACGTGTAGGTCATAGGAAAAAGAAGAGACAACAATTTCAATTATCTTTGCTTCAATAAAACTCATTGTCTGATAAATTAAAGTGTCATATATTATGGATACTCGTTCCATGCAGGCCATTGAAAGAGTTCTTCCAAATTACCCCACTATCCAAACCTCCCTTGAAAATATTGATTAAGGAATTACTGATGGTTTTTATTGCTTTAAGAAAAGGAGACAACATAATAATGTCCACGATGACCCTCTTCAAGCCATTGGTAGCTGGCTATGTATAAGTGATCAGAAAATATTTCCTATCGGCAATTGGGACATAGAAATTCAAAAGATTGGTTGTTCATCATCAACTACTAAAAGTGTCACTATTTCATCATTGAGGATACTTAGGCAGTCCTTGCCTAGCTTCAATGGATTCAACTATGCTACAACACCTGTACCAATGTTTCTAAGAACACAGCAGAAGAGGGGTACAGAAAGTTTCTTAGAGTAAGAAAATAAGGATGATGCTTATGAAACAATGTCTCCTAGAAACAGCTTCATAATAAAGACTTGAACAATGACAATAAAAATGGACAAATTAACATGGAAAAGGGAAATGTTGAGCTTCCCATTCCTAGGTATAAAACAGTCTACTAAAGAGGCCTAGGAAATAAAGAAATAGTCTCTCCATAATATGAGCAAATGATTTGTTGTCAAAGACAGAAAGTTAAGGCTTGGATCCATACACACATAAAGAGCAAAAGTGCTCTCAGTTTGTTGTTATATTTTCACATGTATTTATAGAAACACATACACCCATGTGTTGTGTCTCGTGGCAATAATATTCAAAGAAATAGAGGATAGACACTTGAGATCAGGTCGTATATGTGAGTACATAGAATGAACATATATTGTAGGTGTTGGGAGAAGGAAGGGATAATCCAGTAGAACCAAGAAATAAGCTGGTGTTGCAATCCTAATGTCTAACAAATTAGATTTCTACCTAAAATCAATCAAAAGAGATGAAGAAAGTAATTTCATATTCAACACAGGGAAAGTCCATCAATATGAAGTATCAATTCTGAACATTTATTCCCCAAATATTTTTAAACCTCCAATCAAACATAAAAACTCCCACACTTGTAGTAGGAGACTTCAACCCCCACTCACCACTTGATATGACCACCAGACAGAAACTTAACAAATAACAAAGAATTAATAGATGTTATGACCCAATTTGTATTAACAGACATCTACAGAACATTCCATCCAAACACAAAGAATATGCCTTCATCTCAGGGTCACATGGAACCTTCTCTAAAATTGGCCACATACTTGACAACAAGTAAACCTCCATAGATAGAAAATAATTGGAATAACTCTCTGTATCCAATTGGATCACCATGGCATAAAGTTATAATTCAAAAACACAAATTGCAGAAACCATACAAACACATGGATATAGAACAATGTGCAATTGCACCGTTCAAGGAAGACATTTTTAAAAATTAAAGAATTCCTAGAATTCAACGAGAAAGAAGATACAACATAACCAAACATTTGGGGTCACTTTGAATGCAATGCTGAAAGGAAAGTTCACAACACTAGGTGCTCACATGAAGAAACAGGAGAATAGTCACACAAGAGAATTAACACCACAGCAGAAATCTCTGGAACAACAGGAATCAAAGTCACACAGGATGCCAGTAAATAATCAAATTGAGTCCTAAAATCAATAAAGTGGAAACAAAGAAAACAATTCAAAGAATCAGTGTAACAAACAGTTGGTTCTTTGAGAAAATCAATAAGATCGACAAACCTTTATCCAAACTTACCAAAAGGTAGAGAGAGAATCTGCCAATTAAAATAATCAGAAATGAAAATGGGGAATTAAAATGGACACTGAGCAAACACAGAGAATCATAAGTTCATACGTGGAAAAGCTGCACTCCACAGAATCGAAAATTTGAGGGAAATGGACAATTTCTGGGATAGATATCACTTATCAAAATTAAATCAATAACAGATAAGCAATTAAAATAGACCTATAGCGCCTAATGAAATAAAAACATTCATAGAAAATCTCCCAACCAGAAAGAAGCCCAGGGCCAGATTTCTTCTGTGTAGAATTCTACCAGAAATTCAAAGAAGAGCTAATACCAGTACTCTCAAAAATGTTCCACAAAAATATAAGTAGAAGTGCCATTGCCAAACTCTTTTTCTGAGGCTACAATTACCTGGGTACCAAGCCACATAAAGACACAACTAAGCAAGGGAACCACAGACCAATAATCTTCATGATCACTGTTGCAAAAATACTCAATAAAGTAATGGCAAATCGAATGCAAGAACAAATCAGAGAAATCATGCACCATGATCAACTAGGCTTAATCCAAGGGATGAAGGGATGGTTCAACATAATGTATTATGCGTTAATGTAAACCAACATATATAAACATGAGAAAGAAAAAGCATATGATCATCTGAGTAGATGCTGAGTATGATAAACGTTCTAGATGAATCAGGGAAAACAGGAACATACCTGAACATAACAAAAGAATGTCAAACTCTTTTTAGGAGGCTACAAATATCTTTATACCCAAGCCACACAGAGACACAACTAAGAACGAGAACTACAGACCAATATCCCTCATGAACATTGATGCAAAAATTCTCAATAAAATACTGGCAAATGGAATACAGGAACACATCAGAGAAATCATCCACCATGATCAAGTAGGCTTCATCCTGGGGATGCAAGAATGGTTCAACATACAAAAATCCATCAATGTAATCCATCATATAAACAGACTGAGGAAAAACACCACATGATCACCTCACTAGATGCCAAAAAATCCAACACCCCTTCATGATAAAGGTCTTGGAGAAATGAGGGATAACAGGAACTTACCTCAACATAATAAAAGCTATATACAGCAAGCCAACAGCCAACACCAAATTAAAAGGAGAGAAACTCGATTCAATTCCTCTAAAATCAGGAACAAGATAAGGCTGTCCACTCTCTCCATGCCTGTTCCATATTGTCCTTGAAGTTCTAGCTAGAACAATAAGACAACAAAAACAGATTAAGGGAATAGAAATCGGAAAGGAAGAAGTCAAACTCTCACTATTTGCAGACGATATGATAGTCTCCATTAGTGACCCGAAAAACTCTACCAGGGAACTCCTACAACTGATAAACACCTTCAGCAAAGTGTCAGGATACATGATTAACTCAAAAATATCCATAGCCCTACTATATACCAATGACACATTGGTGGAGAAAGTAACCAAAGAAACATCACCTTTTACAATTGCCATAAACAACATGAAATACTTTGGGGTAACACTAATCAAAAACATGAAAGACCTGTACCATAAGAATTTTGAGTCTCTAAAGAAATAAATTGAAAAAGATAACAGAAAATGGAAAGACCTCCCATCCTCTTATATAGGTAGGATCAACATAGTTAAAATGGAAATCTTGCCAAAAGCAATCTACAGATTCAATGTAATTCCCATCAAAATACCAACACAATTCTTCACAGAACATGAAAGAACAATTCTCAACATTATATGGAGAAAAAAAGACCCAGGATAGCCAAAACATCCCTGAACAATAAAGGAACTTCTGGAGGCATCACCATCCATGACTTCAAGCTCTATTACAGAGCTATAGTCTTGAAAACACCTTCATATTGGCACAAAAAAGGCAGGTAGACCAATGGAATAGAGTTGAAAACCCTGGTATTAATCCACACACCTATGAACACCTGATTTTTGATAAACAATCCAAATGTATACGGTGGAACAAAGAGAACATCTTCAACAAATGGTGCTGGCATAACTGGTTGCAGACATGTAGAAGACTGCAGTTAGACCCAAGCCTATCGCCTTGCACAAAACGTAAGTCAAAATGGATCACAAATCTCAACATAAATCTAGCTACACTGAAACTATTAGAAGACAAAGTGGGAAATACCCTTGAATTAATTGGTACAGGAGACTGCTCCCTGAACATTACACCAGTAGCAAAGACACTGAGGTTAACAATTGATAAATGGGACCTCCTGAAACTGAGAAGCTTCTGTAAGGCAAAGTAGACAGTCAGCAATACAAATCGGTAGCCCACAGACTGGAAAAAATATTAACCAACTCCACATCTGACAGAGGGCTTATCTCCAAAATATACAAAGAACTCAAGAAGCTAGTCTCCAAAACACCAAACAATCCAATTAAAAAGTGGGGTACAGAACTAAATAGACAGTTCTCATTAGAGGAATCTAAAATGTGTAAAAGACACAAAAGAAAGTGTTCATCATCCATAGCCATCAGGGAAATTCAAATCAAAACAACTCTGAGATACCATCTTACTCCTGTCAGAATTGCCAAAATCAAAAACACCAATGATAGTTCATGTTGGAGAGGATGTGGTGAAAGGGGAACACTTCTCCACTTCTGGTGGGAGTGCCAACTTGTACAGCCACTTTGGAAATCAGTATGGTGACTCCTCAAAAAATAGCAATCAGTCTACCACAAGATCCAGCAATTCCACTCTTAGGCATATACCCAAAAGAAGCACATTCATACAACAAGTACATCAGTTCAACGATGTTCATAGCAGCACTATTTGTAATAGCCAGAAAGTGGATGCAGCCTAGATGCTGCTCAACTGAAGAATGGATAGAGAAAATGTGCTACATTTACACAATGGAATCTTGAAATTTGCTGGAAAATGGATGAATCTAGAAGAAACCATACTGAGCGAGGTGACCTAATCGCAAAAAGACAAACATGGTATATACTCACTCATATGTGGATTTTAGACATCGAGTAGTGTTTACCAGCCTACAATGCACACTGCCCAAGAAGCTAAGAAACAAGGAGGACCCTAAGAGAAACATACATGGTCTCCTAAAGAAGAGAGAGGGTCAAGATCTGCTGATCTAATTGGGGGCACAGGAAGAGGGAGGGAGGGAGCTAGGAGAATGAGAATGGGAGAAGAAGAGGGATGCAGAGGACATGAGGGAGCAGAAAGTTTGAGTCACGGGAAGAATAGATAAGAAGAATGGAGATATCATAATAGAGGCAGACATTTCTGGTTTACAGAGAAATCAGGCACTAGGGAAATGTCTGGAAATCCACAAAGATGACACCAGCTAACAATCTAAGCAATGGAGGAGAGGCTACCTTAAATGCCCTCCCCTGATTATGAGATTGATGACTGACATATGCCATCCTATAGCCTTCATCCAGCAGCTGGTGGAAGTTGAAGCATACACCCATAACTAATCACCGAACTGAATTGGAACTCAGATGCAGAGGACCAGTGAAGAGCACAGAGGTCCAGGCCAGGCTGGTGAAACCCACAGAAACAGCTGACCTGAACATCTGCGACCTCTTGCTTCCCAGACTGATAGCTGTAATGTAAACATGCAACTGATCCAGACCCCAGGAACATGGGTTTCTGTGAGGAAACCTCAGAAATCTATGGGACCTCCTGTAGAAGTCCAGTACTTATCCTTAGCATATGTGTGGAATTTGGGAGCCCATTTCGTATAGAGGAATACTCCCTGAGCCAAGAAACATGGGGTGGGTCTAGGCCTTATCCCAAAGGATACAATAGACACTGATGACACCCTATGGAAGGCCTCACCATCCAGGGGGAGCAGAAAGGATATGTGATAGATAAGGTTTTAGTTGGGGGGGTAGTAGGGGAGGACGTGTGGGAGAAGGGAACTGGGATTGTCATGTAAAACAATCCTGTTTGTAATTCAAATAAAAAAGTTGGAAAATATTTAAAAAAAACAAACAGAAAAACAAAACAAAACAAAAAAAGAATAAACCAACCACCAACATCAAACTAAATGGAGAGAAAGTAAACAAGATTTCTCTAAAATCAGGAAAAAGATATGGCTGTGCACTCTCTACATATCTCTTCAATATTGTACTTGAATTTCTGGCTAGACCAATAAGACAACAGGAGATCAAGGGAATCCAAATTTTTAAATGAAGACATTGAAACTTTCATTATTTGCAGATGATATTGTAGTTTACATAAGTCACCCAAAAAAACTCTACCAAGGGAATTCGCACAGCTGATGCACACCTTCATCAAATGGCAGGATACAAGATTAACTCAAAAAACCAATAGTTCTATTATATACATATGATAAATGGGCTGAGAAAGAAATCAGAGAAACATAGTCCTTTATAATAGTCAAAAACAACATAAAATAACTTGGAGTAATGCTAAACAAAAAAGTGAAATCCTGCATAGAAGAAATTTTAGTCTTTTAAGAAAGAAATTAAAGATAATACCAGAAAATGGAAAGTTCTCCCATGCTCTTGGAAAAGTAAGATCAACATAGTAAAAATGGCAATCTTGCCAAAAGCACTCTACAGATTGAATGCATTCGCAATCGTATTCCCAGCACAATTCTACACAAACCATAGAAGAACAATTCTCAACTTTATATGGATAAACAATAGACCCAGGATAGCCAAAACAACCCTGTACAATAAAGGAACTTCTGGAGGCTTCAACACTCCTGACTTCAAGCTCTATTATAGACCTATAATCTTGATAACAGCTTCATATTGGCACAAAATAGACAGGAAGACCAATGGAATCGAATTGAAAACCTGATATTAACCCACACATCTATGAACACCTGATTTTTTACAAAGAAGCAACAATTTTGAAATGCATTAAAGAAAGCATATTCAACAAATGTTGGTGGCACAACTGGTTGGTGGTGAATAGAAGATTGCAGATAGATCCATATCTATCAACCTGCATAAAATTTACGTCCAAATGGATCAAACACCACAACATAAATCCAGCAATACTGAACCTCTTAGAAGAGAAAATGGGAAGTATCTGTGAACCAAAGGTATATTTACTCAATGGTGTACTACTCAGTGAGAAAAAAATGGAATCTTGAAATTTGCAACCCAATGAATAGAACAAGAAGAAATCATCCTGTGTGAGGTAACCCAGTCTAAAACAGACAAACATGGTATGTGAACACTCACATATGGATTTTAGACATACATCAAAGTATTATCAGCTTACAATCCAAACTGCTCTAGAAGCTAGGAAACAAGAGAGACATACATGTTCTCCCAGAAAAGGGAAAAGGAACAAGGTCTCCTGAGCACATTGACAGCATGGGAAGAGGGGAGCGCGAGCTAGGAGAAAGAGAAGGGAAGAAGAGGAAGAGAGAGGACATGAGTGAGCAAGGAGATTGAGTCAGGGGAATAATAGAGGAGAGCAATATAAAAGTTACCATCATAGGTGGAGCCAATATAGGTTTACAGAAAAATCTGGAACTAGGGAAATTTTCAGACGTCTACAAGCATGACACTAACTAACAATCTAAACAATAGTTGAGAGGCTACCTTAACTGCCCTTCCCTGATAATGAGATTGATAACTACCTTATATGCCACCCTGGAACTTTCATCTAGTAGCTGATGGAAGCGAAGACACCCTCAGCAAAACACTGAACTGAACACCTGGAATCCAGTTTAAGAGTGGGAGGAGTGATGAGCAAAGGGGTCAAGACTATGCTGGAGAGACACACAGAAACAGGTGAACTGAAAAAGTGGGAGATCATGAACCCCAAACTGATATCTGGGAAACAAGCATAGTACTGGTCCAGAATCCCTTAACATGGGTGTCAACGAGGATGTCTATGGGGCTTCTGTTAGTAGATCAGTATTTATCACTAGCAAAAGAGTGGACTTTGTAACCTATTTCACATAGAGGGATATTCTTTCAGCCATGACACCCTGGGGAAGGCCTAGGCCAGGACCCAAATGATATGACAGACTTTGAGGATACCCCATGGAAGGCCTCACCCTCCCTGGGGAGCAGAAACGAATGGGATAAGGTGTTAGTGGTTGCAGAGGAGGGGGGTAGGGAGAGGAAACTAGGTTTGACATGTAAAACAAGCTTGTGTCTAATTTAAATAAATAAAATAAAAGAGAAACACATAGTCAAGCATAAATAGAAGTAGACATTGAGAAGCATCTTGAGTAAAGTATGGAAAGTGCAAATCTAACCTCAACCCATGCTAACTAGGGGCATTAGCATAGTTTCTTCTTTTATATATCTCATATTTCCCTTGTAATATGCTAGCCTAGGCTTTCTTCATCTAGCCAAGTTTAATTTAAGATCATTCCTCATAGTAAAAGGAGTTTCTGAGCATGCAACCTTTCCTTAAACACAGCATTGTGTGTCATATATCTCAAACTATCCCTGGTCCAGTTGCTTCGTGCAGCCCACGAACATGATGGGCTTCTGTCATTCAGGAGATATAAGAAGAGGATGAAGGGAATGACCAAATAATTCTGTTCTGATTGAAATTCAATCAAATGGATTAGACAATTTGCATTGGACAGTAGAAAAGCAAAATCAAAGGCACAGATGAAATTTGGAGACGCTGAGTGATAAATGTCACTCAAATGTCGTGAAAGTGTACTTACATTCTTGACTTGTTTAATCCTCATTTTTGTAAAACAGACTTTATTTCTCGCTCAAAATATTACAGTGCTCCAAGGATAGATATATATCTGTGAATAATAAAAGTACTTTGCTTTAGGGGAAATCTAAGAAATTATGTTGTAGTGGATCTTCTATGAAAAATGATATTTTGCTATGTATGTGCTCAAAAACATTACATTTACAAAAGCAGGTGTTTTTAGGGGTGTTTGTTCTGATTAATTAAAACTTGTAAGAAAAGGCACTTCCCAGACTAGAGGCATGTCATAGACCTGGATATTTAAGAATAAATCTGGAAAACCTTTAGTGGAACTGGTAACATTAGACTCTAAGAGTTTAAACAGTGTAGAAAATGAAAATACTGATGAATTAATGTATTGACTTAATGCATTAAGGCTGCCCTCTTATGACAGTATCAAGCCAAATATACATTCACACAGTTCTGGAGAACAAAGAGTGATACATTCTTCCAGTGACTTTGAAAAGTTCAATAAACATAAAAATACTTCAATCAAATATAAATCTAATGTTAAACTGGTAGTTGTATCTCTCATTATTACTCACTCAATAAAAGAAATCAGCCATTTAAAGACCATCAGAGAAAAATGCAAAAAGAAATTATTCTACATGATGAAGATTGTAATCAATCCCTCTTCCAATAAGAACTGTACAATTTAAGAGACACAGATAGCAAGAGTGTCACAAACATACGTATGATTTTCAGGCAGGATGGAGGGATTTCATGGACTCTATGTCGGTAATGTGCCATTTCCATGAATCTCAAATCATATAATGTCTCAATGCTGCATATTTCACTTAGAAACCAACAATTATTTCTTATTTAATAAAATAGGAGTTTTGTCTGGTTTATTCCCCACTTATATTTACTGAATTAAATAAAATTTTTTGACAATTTCATCCACACACATACACAAACACATACTCACACACTGACAAAGAATAATTTGATTCTTTTTGCTCTCACACTTCTCACATCTCCATACCAACCTTATCACTGATTCCACAGCCTATATATCCCATTTAGGCATCCATATTTTCTTTTTAATTTTCTTTTCTCAATCTTGAAGTGTATCATCAATGTGAATACTAACAGCTTTGAAAAAACGTTGTAACTTCGTGGTTTTCAAAAGTAGGCACAATAGTGAAGGCAATGTCTCTCACTATATAAAAATATGTCAATGGCCCATAGTTCAGAACAAATTTTAAAATCACATAAATCTGCTCCTCATCCAGAACTCCCGACATATAGAAAAAGTCTAGTACAGGCTCGATGCAGGGACACATCAAAGACATGAATTAAAATAAAACAATTTACAAGTAGCACTTCACAAAAAAGAAAATTGTATAGGTAAAAGAACAATAAACAGGTTGAAGAGTAAACCCACAGAATTAAACAGAATATTTGCCAGCTATACTTCTGACAGCCTTAACATTGAGAATACATGACACACTAAAAACCAGAATCAGAAAATAAATATTCCACACTAAATGGTCCTTTTCCATGAGAAGAGTATTATTTTAAGAGAGAAATTGCCTAAAAGCATCTCATAAAATGTCAATGTACACTAGTCTTTTGGGAAGTGTAAATCATAGCACTGTCAACTTTTCTGCCTACCCAGGCAGAAGGACAATGATCAAAATAACAAAAAAATAACAATCCTCAGAGGGGGTTCAGATAAAATGTAGCATCCAATCACTCCTGGTTGGGTTGCAAAATTTTACAACTATGAAGTTTATATGGAAATTTGCCAAGAGGATGATATTAAATCTACCATGTGAAACAACTACACCAACATATGTCATATGTCCAAATGCCTTGACTTCCTATCCCATGGATACTTTCTCAGTCATATTTATAGATGTTCCATTCACAATAGCTAGGAAATGGTAATCACCTAAAATGTCTTCAATTCAGGAATCGATAATAATACTGGGTTCCCTGTCAACTGTGCAATACAATACAGATGCAATTAAAAATGAAATCTTGAAGTTTTCAAGCAAATGATATGAAGTAGGTAATCCAGACCATGATATAAAGCACCAATTTTATTTCTTATATGTAGTTACTTCCTCCTCAGGTCTGAGTTGATGATACTCAGTGAACATATATATATCAGAAGATGTGTAGTATGGAGCTGAGGATTGGCAGATTAATGCATGATAGTGCTGCTATAAAGATGTAATCTAAATCATAGAGCTAAGGTTCCAAGTGGGGTTGAGGATGATAATTTAATACAATAATGGAACCCTGGTTCAGGATGTAAATAATCACTTGATTAAGAATCAAGGATTATATTTATATTTATTTTTAAATTTTATTTTGAATTAATTATATCATGTTAAAATGTAACAGCTTGGACATTGGACCTAGGAATTCCTTTATGGAAAACATCAATGGATGAACAATTTATTGTGGGATATACAAAGAAATGGAGAAGAGAGGTAAACTTAGTTAACCTTTATATATTTGGGAAAATGAGACCAAGTAGTGAAGTAGCAAAAAAGAAGAATATGTATGGTTTTAGCCCTGAAAGGACAGTGGGAATAACCAGTGCATTTTCCAGCCATACAGAAAAGGCAATAGTGTGGAAAGAGAAAATAATAAAATAAACTCTTCCAACTAACATCATCTGGAATGAATTGTGAAAATTCAATTTGATGTTACATAAATCCTAATTCAAAAGCACTGTTGGGGATTTGGAGATGACTTGCCACTCATGTAATTCTTAAAGTGTATTGACTTTATAAATCAACTTGGTGACTTTCTTCATGTGATATTTAAATCATAATGTGTAGTAAACAAAAAGCAAGCACTTTTATTATGTGCCAGGTTACAAACATATAAATTTGGGAACAGTAAAAAAAACAACTATCTTATTATTGAAAATGTCAAGCAGTATATTTCTGGTAGATATTACATGATTAAGGATTCTGGTTATTATTTGAGTATATTTACTCATAACTTACATGATTTACACTTCAGAAAAATGAACATGTTCAATTAAAACATCCTGAATCATTTTCCACAGTACATTTAGATATATCAAGAAAAATGTGGCATCCATATATTTAAGAGGCAATCGTGAAAAGAGTTCGGACAACTGATCATTTTAAACATTTAAATTACAGGTATAGAATAGAGGAAAACTCTTTTACATAAATCACCATTGAATTTCTACATTTTACTATGAATTATAGAGAGATGCAGAAGGACAGAAGTGAACTTTATCAAAATTTAGATATTTGAGGTTTTGAGATACTGAGACATTGTTGACAGAAATTTCATTTATTGGGAAGACATTGAAATAAACTCATTTAACATCACAAGAATTGAGAATGTATAAAGAAGT
Organism: Cricetulus griseus; assembly: GCF_003668045.3. Lineage (NCBI taxonomy): Eukaryota > Metazoa > Chordata > Mammalia > Rodentia > Cricetidae > Cricetulus > Cricetulus griseus. Next base: position 7,315,888 of record NW_023276919.1, on the reverse strand, counting down.
CTCTAATTTATTAATGAAAATGAACAAAACTAACATAAATGAATAAGGACTTGAATAGTGGTCTATAGAAAATAATGTAATGGAGTAATGAAGTAACATGTCACTTTATTCCTCTGGAAAATACAAATAAAACTCTCACTGAAAAGCATAACAAATATATTAGAATTTGTCTGTGTTCAATGACTGAGTATTCACAAAATGGTGGAGGCAATTAAATTCTCACACAGGTGTTAGGGAACTGTAAAATAATTCTGAAGCCTGCCTCTATTCATACTAGTCCTGAGCATCAAGCCAAAAATACAGCAGTTTAGGTCTTGATAAACAGAAGTCAATGAATACTCCACTTTGTTCCAAAAGGTCAATGAACAAAGAGGCGTATCATCAATCTGTAATTGGATTATAAAGTTGATTCTCCACTCATTGTTACTTACAGTTAACAGAAAACAAAAGCACATGAAAGAAAAATAAAAACTAGTGTAGTTTAGACTGTTATTTTAAAAATCATACAATTTGTAATAGCACACAGACATCACAAAGAACTAGATTCAGTCTTGGGAGAGAGTGAAGGGGTTTCATGGAAGAAAGAGTATATGTATCTTGTGGACTCAGCTCTTTCTCCCTGAATGCACAGCATGCTTCAGTATTTAATATTTTATTCCAGACTACACAAACATTTTATGACCCGTCCCATGGATCCAGTTATTAAGGGTTCCAAAGGGGGGCTGCCTGAAAGAGTCATGGGTGAGAGAAGGGAAGAAGACCAAGCAGTGCAAGAAAAGGACCAGAGTCCATCTGTGCAGTGTCAAGGTGCTATAGAGTCGGCTTATATAGCTTATATAGCCCTGCAACAAGGAAAGTGGATAAGAGGGGGAATAACAGGAAGGAACATCTGGTGTATGCTGGGGCTGGAGCATTCTTCTTATCAGCCAGAACATCTTGTGGTCTTCTTGGAACAGCAAACAGGAAAGCTCAATGGCACTTTCTCAGAACAGAAGCTGTTAGCAGGTCCTCTTGGACAAACCATCTAATTACAGGTTACAGGAGGCTCACAGAGCTGGCTTTAAGCTGCAAACTTAAAGGTCATAAAAAGGCTTACAAAAGGTGTGGTTTAATACATATAGTTTTGGGCGCATGGCCCTTTGCAATTTTATTTTTCATTTTTCAGAAAGGCAGTTTGTCACTATTGTGTCCAGTAACATGCCTTTTAAAAAAATATTAGCATTCAATTTCCCACATAGAGAAAATATTTGGGTAATTCTTCTGTGATGACTAAATTCTTCATCACAATGTTGTCAACCTCCATCCACACAAACAAGTTCCTTTCATGCCTCATTTATTTTAATTTTTACTTGTGGCCCTATTTGTGTGCCTTTAGCTTTTGAACTTATTATTAAGCCCTGTTGAACCCACCTGTAGAAAGAATAGGGCTGACCTATGTTATTCCTACCCCTAACCCATCAGTAGCCTCTAGTTCATAAATGAAGTGTACAATCCCATGAGACACATGCTCTTCAGTAACATCCAGCAGAAACAAAGTTGTTACTTTATGCCAAGTATAAGAAAATATGCTACTTGTGAATAACTATCCAAAAAAACTTAAGATTTTTAAAACACAAGGTATTGGAAAAACACAGTCGATTCAAAATTGCCCTGGTACCTGAAGTGAGTCACTTGAAAATACACACACACACACACACACACACACACACACACACACACACTGAGAAAGAGGCAGAGACAGAGACATAGAGACAGCAGCAGAGGCAAAACCAGAGACAGAGAAAGACACATGAAGATTGAACAAGAAGTGCAGAGACATCTTTTTCTTGGATGACTGAATTTTATTGCAATTCTGGAAAAGCCTGTTGAGATTTTTTAATTTTGAAAATTATATATATATATGTATATTGTAATATACATATGTAAATATATATATTGCAACTCTAAACAGCTCCTTGGAATATGCCTTAATGATTTAATATACTATTTCATAGATAGTTTGTCTTCTATGTTCCTTGATACTCTATTCACAAAAGATGGGAAAGGCACAATATTAATATTCTATGCCGGTTTAATGAATACTAAGATAGTAGGAAATCCATAAAATGTTATTATATGGTAAAGAAAAATGAAGTCATGATATTTGCAGGTAAATGAAGGGCACTATTAGAAGATCCAACTGAGTAATATAAACAAGCCCTTAAGGATCAAAAAGACAAATGTGACATCATATATCTCTTCTGTTATTCCTAGCTCTGAATATTGAGATGAAAGTTTAGGACTCACTTGAGAGCTTATAACTCACATGCACTTAACAACAGTAAACATAATGAACATACAAAATTCAACAAAATAAAGGGGGTGCATATTGGAGGGCTAAGAGGGAAGAAATAGAGAAGGGGAATAATGCAATTATGTTATATATAAAAATAAACACAATAATTAGATAAAACTTGTAAAAATTGTCATGAAGGACAGAATAATGCTTTATAATGGTGCAGTTATTAACCATGGGTTTTAAAAACATACGACAGCCTGCTCTTGGGTCCACAAGATGGTGGCGCGCAAGAGGAAAGCTGGAGCTTGCGGCCATGAGGGGAGCACACCCAGCCCACCGAGTTATTCAGCTATTCCTGTCAAGTTCACCAAACAGCAGCAGGCTTCCCATTACCTGCATGTGAGATAGCACAGAGTTCGAGGAGACACTCAGTCTACGTGGCCTCCCAATAAGACCCTTTTTGTCCTCACTGTGCCCCCGTACTGCACAGAGGAGTGCCTGTCCAGACTCCTGTCCTCCTGCGGAACCATCAAGACAGTCGACTTGAAAGAGAAGCCTCACCATTTTGAGAGCGCTAAAGAGGCAAAGCCAGAGTTTTTTCACCCGAGGCTCATTCCGGGCTTTCAGGTAGCTTATGCGGTATTCCAGAAGCCAAGGGGAGTGTCAGCTGCCTTGAATCTGAAGGGCCCATTGCTGGTTTCTATGGAGAACCACTCTGTGAGAAGCGGGATTCATAAGTGGATCAGTGAGTATAAAGAGTCGGTATTAGACCCAGAGGCCCTGAGGGTCAAAGTAGACACATTCATGGAGCTTACGACAAGAAGATAGCTGAGGTGGAGACAAAGGACAAGGAGGAGGAAGGTGTTCCTGATGAGGAGGGCTGGGTGATGGTGACCCGCAGGGGCCACAGGCCTGTGCTCCCTCAAACAGAAGCAGCCAGCCTGCGTGTTCTCAAGAAGGAGAAAAGGAAACGTGCACCCAAGGAGCTGCTCAACTTCTATGCCTGGCAGCACCGAGAGACCAAGATGGAGCATCTAGCACAGCTGCGCAAGAAGTTTGAGGAGGACAAGTAGAGGATTGAACTGATGCGTGCCCAACCCAAATTCCGACCCAACTAAGCTGTTCTGGTCCCTGGAGAGCAGGCTTTGAAAACACAGAACCAACAGGACTGCTCCCTCAGGGACTGTGATTTGGGAAGCAGATACCAGGCCAAGAAGCTGCTGCTGTGTCTCCAGCTCCATCTCTGTACCCACTGGCTGGAAGTGCAAGGCCACAGGAGGATGTGGCCTTCAGAGAGGTTGCTTTTCCTTCTCCAGCCTGTAAAGACAGCTGGGAAACCTGACTGCTCCCACCCTTTGCCCTCTATGAAGCCCCTGCCCACAACAGTGTCATATGCAATGCAGTGAAGATGTGAGAGGATTTTATTGCCACACAGCCTGGTACCACGACCAGCTCCAGACCCTTTCCCAGTCCTGCTCCCACATCTCCATGAGCTCCCCTGTCCCCTTCTTGAAGTCAGATATTAAAGGTCAGAAACATATCCCCATGCCCCTAGCTCTGCCACAGAAGTCTCTGCTGCCCCTCTTGGTGTTCGATACCAGTGAGACCCACCCCACATTTAGTGGGCTGAGGGTGCTGGATAGGAAGTGTGAACAAGCTCGAAGGCCAGAGCTACAGCCTCGAAGCAGTCCTGGGTTAGCTCTTGAGGAAGGGGCTGATAATTCCAGCCACAAGGTGGTGGATGTTCATGTAGACGTAGTGATTGCCTGGGGTTTCCACATACTGGAACCGCTGGAGAAAGGGGCAGGTGGTGAGATATTGTCTTTCCAAACAGGAGACTCCCATAGCTGACTACCTCCAAGTGGGTCAGAGACAACCCTCTTCCCAGCAGCCTGGGGACTTGGAGGCTGTTCCACGAATATAGGCATTTGAGCTGTGAGACTACAGTGCTAAACTGGGGCAGATACAGTCAGGGTCCTTGCCAGTTTTGATGGACATGAAGCACTGTCATCTCCATGAAAGGCAGGGTTCAGGACAGCTTCCACTGCAGAGCACACCAAATAGGAGAACCCCCTTCCTGGTAGTGTGCCTGGGTTGTGTGTAAAGGATGCAGGCCTAGGAGATTTAAGTGGATGATGACCATAGAGAGCCAGGGCCTACACTGGCTCCTTGTTCCAGCACAGGGTCCCCCTGCTCAGTAGCCATCACACTTGCCAATGTGCTGGTTCCAGGATCGTTGGATGCGAGTGCAGGGTTGCTTCTAAGAGCTGGGCCCCAAGTAATCCTGGCAAGGAGTCAGGTGAAGGCAATAAAACTGAGGATCTGCCAACCAAAAAAAAAATAGAACAGTGCTAAGTGTAGGTTATTCCACATGTTACAGAAGAACCATAGAATAAACAAGTACTGCAGAGCCCTGATATTAACCTTGTTTCTTCCCAAAACTCTATGATAAGTTCCTATGTCTACAAACAAGATATACCTGAGTTTTACTTGTGAAAAAGTCATTAAGGAAAGGATAGTCCTTGTTCTATGAAAAGTAAAGGATTACTTACAGCTTGAATATAGATCTCATTTGTACAAGTGCACAGTATTTCTGACCATCAGCATTTTATAGAGTGTTTCATTTGATTTTTTTAGTGAATGGTATCTGTATGTATTACCAGTGGACATCTAATAGAATTTTCTATTACTTATACAGTTATTTTTAATGATATCTCTTATATGTCTGTGACATTGATAGTAAATTCAAGGTACTGGAAGAATAATGTAGTCAATAAATGGAAAGGTTTAAAAATATGTTAAGATATCCACATCCTTATAGGAAATCTGAAGTTTTAACGTCTTATCTTCCAAGAGTCTGATTATTCATTGCACAGTTTTAAATTCCTTTAACCGCACTTATATTATGCTGAGGCTTCAAACTGGTTTCAACATGCATGTCACATTTGTTAGTGAATCATATATTACATATGCATACACATTGTGTGAACTTTACATACTGGTATACTCCTGGATGCAAAAGTATTACTGACAAATGATCTCTCTCTGGGAAATCCTTTCCTTCTGAAGGAATATTACATCGTTCAAAAATAACCTGACCTTAAGAATAAGCTTATTTGTTTAAGGTATGAGATCATACAGCATTCAGCAGGGCCAAATAAAAAATAATGGAAAGACGTAAGTTCATGTAATGCAAAACGATGGGTTGATTCCACGACACTCCCTATAATTAGCTTTATAAAACACTGTGTCAATTCAGTTCCTTCAAAACTAATAACCTAATTTTACCTTCTGCAGAATATCAAGGCAGGCACCACCATGGCAAAGACTGCTTCTGGCTTTGGCAGTTGGTTTGGCTCATGCTCTTAATGAGGTAAATAAATTTGGTCTAGCATGTCTGAGGTTCCTCAATAGCAAATGAGGCCAAACCATGAGCAATTCCCCAAGGTCCCAGGTCTAAAATGCTTTGTTAATTGAGTTATCATACTACCCTGTGTTATTCTACTTACCTAAAATTATAATCATGTACTAATGAAAATATTATTGATTCATATTTCCAGTAATTTTACTTATTTCCAAGGACTGGGATCAGAGAAGCAAATACCACTTTCCACCCAATGCCTGCGCTTATATTCTCTTTGTCTTTGTTGTTTTTACAGCTTGAAGGAGACTGGGTTAGCATTGCCATAGCTGCTGACAATGTTGAGAAGATAGAGAACCAGGGAACTATGAGACTTTATGCTCGTCAAATTACTTGTCATGAGGAATGTGATAAATTGGAAATCACATTTTATGTAAAGTAAGCAAATGGTCAACCATGCAACCTGAGCAGAATATTTGCATTTCTCAGTATTTATGATTAGAAATTTACAGGAAAATGTTCTGTTTCTGATCAAAATCTTTAAGGCCTCATCTTTAAGAATGTGATTATATTATTTCATGATATGGTTACTTTTAGACAACATACATAGGTTAGTCACTGTCTCCAATTCCATGGGTGTTTCTTAGAAATCTTTGTAATTGGAAACCCATGTTTGAATTTTATGCTCTGATATTAGGTGCAGGAGATACTATGTATATCATTTCTAGTAAGCCGGAAGGAATATATGAGCATTTGAGTCAAAACCATACATGCTGTATTATTCAATCTGTGGTGTGATCAAAAAGATTCCACAAACAGGTCAGATAAATGCAGTTTGCTAACTCCTTTCTCAGATTCCCTTTGACATTGGGATGAAAATGTTTAAGGAAATAGGGCACAACACCATTATGAAGAAAAGTGATTAGAGCATTTTGATCTTACAGCAACAATCATAAACTGGTTTACAAACAAAAGCATACAAAACACATGCATATAAAACTGTGTGTATATTATCACTAGACTAAAGTGAGAATTATCATGTTGCAAATCATAATCAGTTAATAGTGGCATTTGAATAAGGAAGGAATTAGAGTATTCATGGCACTTGAAAAAAATTAACACAAATGAAGAAAGTCATGTTTGTGATTATGAACATGATGATATATTCTAAAGAAAAATTACAAAAAGTAAGGTAGGCCTAGGAATTAGGCCCTAGCTCTATGAACAGTTCATTGACTGTATTACTCTCCATTTCATTATAACATTTGGAGATCTTTAATATGAATTTTGAGGTTATAAAGAATAAACCATCATGTCTCTTATTTTTAGTTTAAGTGGCCAATGTTCAGAGACAACAGTTATTGGGTACAAGTAAGAAGACGGCAGCTACAGGACCCAATGTAAGTACAAGATCTGGGCAAAGTACATTGTAGGTCTTCTGAAGTTAACATAGAAAAGAACACTATTATGTAAAGATGTGAATAATTCTAACAAAAAGTCTCCAAAAATTTCCTGTATGCAAATTTATTTCTACTTAATATTTAGTTATATTTTATATAGTGTCTGTTTGTTACTGGACAGGACTGCCACTTTCTAATAGGTCTCAGTAGCCTCAATCATATTTGTAAATTTCATGCCTCGGGGTATAAAGTACTAATATTACAGACATTATCTGTCATCCTTGTTTCATGGAAAATACAAATTAGCTGTGTTATTTCACTGTTTCCTTTCCTCATAGTTTCTAGAGATCATAATATTTAGACTTTTGAATGATAAATATCAATTTTGAAAAGCAGTAAGTGGAAAAATCTGTTTAAGTATGTGAGATTGACTACTTCAATTTTGTGAGAATTTCTAGAATAATTGCCACACTATTCAACTAAATTATGTACAGTTTGACATTTAGTTTGATATTAAGTGAACTGGGGACAGTCTTCTGGTAATTCTTATTCTTGCTTAACATTACATTAAAAAAGTCCAGTAATCGAATGTGACCATATCTTAAAATCTGTTTATTTGCTGTGACCAAATGTATTATTCAATAAATGTCAGTAAGTGTAAATATGTCACAAATGCACACACACAAGCACACACATATGTACACGCACTGAGATAAACAGAAATACACAAAGAGAGACTCGCAGACACATGCTGAATGTTTGTAAATTGAAATTGTTCATTATACCCTCTTTTTCTATATTGAATATCACAAGATGATAATGTTCATGCATAATACTAATTAGTATGGTCTATTTTTGCACACATATACAATTACACACCAAATATCACCATGGTATGATACGAAAGTGTTATGCTTTTTGGAAATGACAAGTAGAATTTGGGATCTAGTTGAAAAGAGGAGGAATGCCCCAGAGAGTCCTCCCACAAGTCTTGACTAAAAAGAATTCAGATAAAAGGGAAAATATCTATACTTAGTATTCATAATCATATTTGAAGGGTTAAACTTATGTGTACAGGAAATCCTTTGCACATATATGTCGTATCATAATTTAAAAGAGAAGACTTCTAGAGGCAGGGACAATATTAATGTTTAGCAAGCAGCTCTTAAACAAAATGAAATATGAATGACACCGAGTTTTGAAATATATCCTTTATTATTACAGATGAAGGAGAAAATATATTTAAACCCATGGTTATAACCAAAGATTTCCTCGTATTTAGCAGTAAGAATGTGGATAGAGATGGAATGGAAACACACTTGCTTTTTTCTCTTGTTAAGTATGATAGTGAATTCTCTAAAATAGTAATGAAATTATCACTCTGAAAATGATGATTAGGCCAGATTCAACTCCAAGTACTGTATCATTGGATTTACACACTGCTGACCATTAGTTGACAATCCAGTTGTTGGTTGTATAGACAAACTCTTATATTGCATTGTAAATTAAGTAGCACAGACTTTGAAAACTGAAAGTGATGGTAGAGGATAATAAAAATATCCATGGTCATGTTTCATTACTGCAATAAAGGATTAAAGATAATTTTTCAATGTTCAGACCATTTTGAATGCCATATGATCACATAGGAAGAAAACTGAAACATAAATTCTAGAGTATATAATCAAGAGAAATGGGAAAGTTACATTGACAAGCATTCATACAGTGTTCTGTTTATGAAAGTGGATAGGATCCAGATGAGTAAATTCTCTAGAAAGAATTGTATTCTGATTCACCATGAAACACTGGAAAGTAATGGCATACCACTATTTAGACTTCATTAAATGTGTTCATGGATCTTGGGGAAAATAAATATTGACAGTATTGACCAACCAGGGTAGATGAATTTGGAGAATTTGGTATTTTTCATTGTGTATCAGGGTAAGACACTAAGGAATCAATATGAAATATGAAAAATTCTAATGAACATGTCCCTGCCATTGTCATTCATGCACTGTAGGAAAAGGTCACACATTGACAAATGAACAATATATAAAACTTGAAGAACTTGCTAAACAACAGAAAATTCCTCCAGAAAACATTCGAGAAGTTGTGGCTACAGGTAACCTCAATGATATTTTTGAGCTATAGCATATATACATATCTATATCTCAATTGATATACAATAAGGTCCTTGAGTAGATTATGTCTATTCATATGGTATGTTTCAGTTATTTCTAGCAATAAACATTGCAGGCCTGTTCTTATATCCTCATAAGAAATCTATCTCTTCTTATCCATCTCATTCATGTTCTTTTACGGATATTTGTCCTATGACCTACTACTGTCAGTAAGTACAAACAGAAGCCATGCCCATCCATCTTGATATCGGACTGGATTTGTGCAAATTACATAAAACAATTATGTGACAAAGAATTAATGAGCTTAAAATTAGGCAATTTTAAGCAAAAATACTGTTTGTCTTTAAAGCTGAAAATCTTACAGTGACAAAATGAAAGATAGAATATTTTTATTTATAATGCAATATGGAGGACTTTCATGTCATTCAGAATTGCTATTAATTTTATATTGCAAAATATTTTATCAAGAAAATGTGTCACATGTTTTGAAATTTTTGCTTTACCTCTTCTGATTGAAGAGCATTGATTGTCACAAATATGATATAAGCATTTAATTTTCAATGTATTCTTTGAGACATCTCAATCTAATTATTCATGTAGGGGCACACAATGTCATTATTTCTTGTAGAATGCAAAGTATATGAAATTGTTATTTCTAGGAAAGGAACAGTTTTTGCACAATCACTTCTCTATACAATTTATCACTACATTTAATTTTGTATTCATATACTCTAAATGGTGAAATCTTTCCTGTCAGCTCAAACATGTTGTAATTTTTCTCTTTCCTGTTTGCACAGTTAACAACAGATTGAGAAATATGCACCATATCCTCTTGACCATGGAATCAGTATTGCCTGTAATCCATCTTTTCTCTATAAATGAATTTTCCCCACTCCTGCGACGTCAAGATACTAGACCTCAATTTTCTGGCTTGCATTTTCTTCCACTTCTTATTATCTATGTTCCACACTTCCCTTTTTAATGATTAAATAAATTGATTCAAGATGCAATAAAGACCTTTTGAAATGGAACTCATTTAAAAGCACACAGATATTCACTAAGATAATTAGAAATATCACTCACTCATGAAACAAATGATTTATGTTTTAACGCCAACTTAATGTAATAACTGAAAAAGTTAGGAATAGTGGAGATCCATTGATAATTACACAACAGAAAAGAATTTCAGGTTGTGCTTCAAATTTACTTTCCTCTTTACATTTTTTTTGTGGTTAATAGTTCTAACACACTAACAGCTTCTGGATAACCACGTCTTTGATTCTGCCTCCATGTTCCATATTATTTAAAAGACAGGCAGAAATCTGCTTGCAAAAGTTCATCTGAGATTATGAAATGAATCAGGATATTTTTAAATTTTAAACATAAGAGTCATTCATCTTTGAAGAATAGAATAGAATAAATTCATGAAAATGATATTGTATACCTAAGAAGCCCTGCAAATATGGCTTCATAGATTTATTGGAATTTGTAAGTGATTGTGTTTGTATATGTTTCTTTGTGTATTGAGTGAGAGGAGATAGAGAGAGAAATACAAAGCCCAACTGCATTCTTTTAGTGTTTCTAACATGTATTCATGTTTAGTGATGGCTCTCAGTCTTCAATTACTTAGAAATGGTACCATTGTAGAGGCAAAACTTATAGGACTACTTATTTTATTATCAAAATTTGCTGTCTAAGCTGCTAAGTGTTCTGATGCCATGGAAGTTCTAAAGAACGGCATTCACAAAAGGAACATCACAATCTTAGAGGCAACAAATATTTAATAATATAACATAAATGGAATACATGCCCATTTGAAGATAATCACCATTGTGATTAAGGTGGCTTTAGGTCAGGGGTACAGGAATTGTTCAACAAACCCTATTATATGAATATAAAATTCATAACATGTAATTAAGTCCAAAAAACAGATAATAAACTCAATAGATCAAGAAAAAGCCTGTGAAAAAATACACCATGTCTTCAAGGTAAAATTCACACAGAAAGTAGGAATGGAGGAATATTACTTCAAAATACTAAAGTCTATCTCTCACAAAAAAATATGGTTGAAGCAATACTATGTGTAGAAAATCTACAAGAGAACCTAAGACAATCTTGAAGAAGCCTAGATATCCACTATTATTACTCATTTACAGTGTTGTAACAGAGGAATGGCACTAATATATGAAGTGAAACAAATTTAAAGCACCCAAATATGAATACACAAATTTAATTAATTCCTATTTTCAGATGAAATGGTATTATACATAGGACATCCCCATATTATACCAGGACACATGATGTACAGGCAACAATTTCAGGAAAATGACAAAAGTCACCTTATAATAATCAACATCCTTTTTATATGCAAACAACAAACCGACTGAGAAAGATATAATCAGAATAACATAAAAGAGAAAATGTCTAAGCATAAATATAACCAAGAAGAAAGTAAACTCTAATCTCAGGGGAAAATTTTAAGAAAAATTCCTACAAAGTAGAAAGACATTAAACCTATACTGGTAGAATTCATATTTGGGAAATGAACACCATACAATAAGCAACTTAATAATACTATGCAATCTAGAAAAATATTATTCATAGAAATAGAAAAAACATCCTTAATTTCATGTACTACCAGCAATATTTCTGGATACTAAGAGCAATTTTGAGCTTAAAGTCAAATGTGGATCTATTGCCATTTTAGTGTACAAGATAATTTATAGAGCTAGAGTGATAAAAGCTTACCTAACAACCCAGGGCTACTGAAGATTTTTTATCAGGTTCCACGTGGGGACAAGGAGCAGGTGAGAGAAAGAGTGGCCCAGAATGTGGTGTTGGCTGCAAATTGACTAAGTAGCAATAAGAATTCTTTACATATAAAGAATTCAGTTAGCAGTGATAGATTCATATCATTCCAAAACTTAAAACATAGAAGATTTTCTTGCTGATATGTGTTTCTTAAAGACATGTTTATTGCACATCTGGGGTCATAAGTTTAGTCATCATTGATAAACAGTGACAGAACCTAGTTAACTTTTGTAACCATTTTCATGCAAGTTTAGTCAACAGAGTAATCTTTTCCAATCATTTTCACTAAAAAACCCTATATCCCATTTTTTAATACTCTAAAAACATATGACATCTTGCTCTCAGGCTGGCAGTTCTTATGTTTAAATGATGCCAAGCAGAAAAAAAAATCCTCCTCAACAGCCAAGGCAGTTTACCCTGTCTCAGGCAGTGTACTGTTAACTCTTAATGGTCAGAGTTTCCAAGAAAATCCTCAGACCAAAGCTTTTGAAATTATTTATTAAATTTTAGCATAATAATATTTTATCTTTATTGAATTTGTTGATATGGCTATTTCTGTTATTATTTTGCTCCTTAATCATATGATACCACAGTGGCTCTGTATGCACTAACTTTTCTAAGAAAAGGAGATTCTGACATCTTCTTTTATCTTCTTCCATACAATTATTTCCCCATCAATATAAGACAGATGTATCTTCAGCTAATCTAACTTTGTTGCTGCATATGCAAAATATTTTCCTGAGTTTATAGTAGGAAGTGACTTCTAATCTGACATGTGGCCAACCCTTAGAGCCAAGCAAATATTGTTGACTTTTTGAGATTACATTGTTATGATTATCTTGTTCCTGAGGTAAGTACAGGGGCAGATATTTTAAGAATATCTCAGAGTGACAGAAATTTATCTCTGGCATCTTTATGTGTCACAACCTCCATTGTTTCAGGAAGACCTTCATGTAGATAATGATGTCTCCCTGAAAGAAGGAGAGGTAGCATGCTCTGGAGTTTCCTTGGGAAGCTTAGAAGCAGTCCTGCTGGGAGAAGACATAAATTATTCATAACAAATGTATCATCAATCCAATATTACTAAGTTGTACAAATATGAAAGTCTTTCCTGAAGTTTGCAACATGCAGAGAACAAAGTCCAAAGTTGCATGTCAGTCATCATGCATGATTGAAAGCTTTAGATTTGGGATCCAGACACCAGGTGGTCATATTAGGTTCTGGTGCCACAAATTAGAGCAGAACAATGCTATATTGAAGAAAAGTAGAATGTCTTAGTCTCCATTGGTCACAGCAGACTGGGAAAAAGGTCTGAGATCTCCTTGATGAGAAGAAAACAGAGGTCAACTTGGATATAGATTGAGGGTAGAGACCATTCTATGAGAAAGGTCTAAGACTCTTGGCCTAAGGTTGTCATATGGGGGCTAATTAGACTGAAGATGATTATTTGATTGGAGGAGGCAGAACGGAATTCCCATATGTGGTGATTCAATATATCTCACCCTCAGTGAGGGAGGTCTTGGGAACCAAAAGTCACAGAAGAAATATCATGAGAATTCCTAGAGAATTCAAGAATGGTTCATGCCTGGATAGAATATAGAAAAATCTCACAGACTCCAGTGTAAGATGGATCACTTCCTTAAGTTTATTCAGATGTTTAGACAGATGTCTGAAGAACGAGGTCCACAACAGTTTCTACCATAATGCAAAGAAATTCAGCTCTGTGCTCTACTTGATAATCCTGTGCCCATTATGGTAGAGTGGTCAGGATGTCAATTGTGGTGTATGGAATGACTGGTATCTCTAGTTCAGGTGGGGACAAACTGATGACCCCAAATCAGATGACATATAGGAGCTTTTGTCAGACAAATCTCATCTGACGGGCATTCATCATTAAAATACAGCAGTATAGTGGCCCTTGAGTTAAAAGAATACCCTGTTAGAAAATATTAATAAGTATATATCCCACAGATGAATACATAGAATTTATGAGACTACAGAGAGACCTGGAGGCACATCAATTCACTTAGCATCTGCTGCCATTAGAGTCTTGGACCTATCTGTATCCACTAAGATGGATCCTTGGACCAACAAGAGAGGGAGAGACCCCACATGCACACACTTGAAGAAGGGATGGAAAGATGACAGTGTAAGATCACTTTCAGACACAAAAGACTAGCATAACACTAACAGAGGCTAGAGATTCTACACCAGCAATACCTAAACATCCCAACCTAGATAAAGCAGAATAGAAGGGCCTTAAAAACAACTTAATGAAGAAGGTAGAGGCACTCAAAGAGGAAATGAGAAAAATCCCTAAAAGAAAGGGAAGAAAAATATTTAAGAAATCAAGGAAAATATGAAACAAAATATAAGAAATCAATGAAAGGAAGCAAGTAAAGCAAATAAATAAACAAAGAGATTAGGGAAAATTCAACCACTTTAGAACATGAAAAGAGAAAAAGACACAATACAGAAAACACAAACTGAGGTATGCCAGAAATAAAAAAAATCTGGGTACATGAACAGGAACTACAGATGCAAGCATAATAAACAAAATAAAAGAGAAGGAAGAGAGATCCTGGGTTTTGAAGATAAACTAGAGGAAATAGTTCATCAACCAAAGAAAATCCTATGTCTAAAATATCCTTAATAAAAAATATACAGGAAATATGGGACACCACAAAAACACCAAACAGAATAATTGTAGGAATAGAAGAAGGTAAAGAAGCCCAGCTCATAGGTACAGGAAACATATTCAACAAAATTATGAAATAAACTTTCCCAACCAAAAGAAGGACATGCCTGTGAAAGTGCCAGAAGCCTATAGACCACCAAATATTATGTACAAAAGCAGTCTGCCTTCCATGTAAAAATCAAAACAACAAACATCCAAAATACAGAAAGATTACTAAGGGCAGCAAAGTAAAATCCCAAGTAACATGTAAAGGCAGACCTATCAGAATTACACCTGACAAGTTAATGGATGCTTTGAAAGCCAGAAGGTCCTGGATAGATATTTTACAAATATTAAGAGACCAATGATGCCACCTGAGACTACTGTACCCATCAAAGCCTTCAATCACTACTGATGGAAAACAAGATATTCCATAACAAAACTAGATTTAAACAATAGACATCAACATATCCAACCCAACAAAAAGTACTGGAAGGGAAACTCCAACCCAAGGAAGTTAACTACACTCCCAAATAGCACATTACCAAAAGCCAAAAAATGGAAATCCACACACAATTCCACCAACAAACACAAATAAAAAACAATCAAGAATCAGCAATCAATGTATAGTAGGTAATTACCAATACGGAGTCAGGTAGAAATATTAGGGTATTTAATAGGGAAAAGCCTTACTTACAGAGCGAACCAGCCAGCCGGTGGTAGTCTGTACAGCTAGCAGCAAAGAGAAACCGAAACCGAAAACGCAGACCCCCTACTCACTCTGACCACGCCCTCACAAGCCTGCCCAGGTACTCCTGTAGCCAGCCCCAAAGAAGGCGTGGCTACAGCTTCCCCTACAGGCAATATGTAATAGCACATTACCAAAAGCCAAAAAATGGAAATCCACACACAATTCCACCAACAAACACAAATAAAAAACAATCAAGAATCAGCAATCAATGATCACTAATAGCTGTCAATATCAATGGTCTTAACTCGACTATAAAAAGTGACAGGCTATCAGAATGGATACAAAGACAGAATCCTTCCTTCCTCTTCATATAAGAAACACACCTCAACTCCAAATACAGACATTGCCCCATAGTAAATGGTTGGAAAACTTTTTTTCCAACCAAACGGACCTAACAAATAAGCTGGTGTAGAAATCCTGATATCTAAAAAATAGTCTTAATTAAAATTAATCAAAAGAGATTAAGAATATCATTTCATATACATCACAGGAAAAATCAATCAAGGTGAAGTCTCTATTCTGAACCCCTATGTACCAAATACAGAGGCATCCACATTTGTAAAAGAAGCATTACTAAAACTCTAATCTCACATAAAACCTCAAACATTTATAGTGGGAGACTTGAACAACCCACTATCACCACTGGACAGGACTACAAGACAGAAAATTGCTGGTGTAGATTCCCAAGACTCTGGTGGTGTCATAATAGTCTTTCTATGGTTGAACTTGTGCTTATACTGTCATCTTCCCATCACTTATTCCAGCAGTTACAGATGGGCTCTCTCCCTCTCTTGGAGGTTATAGGTATAAAGCTCTATCTTGGTGGGTGCAGTTTAGTCCAAGGCTCCAATAGTGGCAAATACTAGATGGCTCTCTGTGTGACTCCTTGGTTAGATATGACTGGGTGTTGCAGAACAGGTGACTTATACAGGGAAAGTTGGGTAGGAAATGCCAGACACTCACCTCTTCCAGTTGGTGCAAGTCCAAGATAGGAATGTTGGCAGATGTTGGATGACTCAGTCTGCCTCCAACCAGGCTTTACAAAACTAACTTTTCACACCAGAAATATGTGGCATCAACTTCGAGTATAGACCACAATAATCCAGACCATTGGAGATCCCAGGTAGGAGTGATTATAGAGAGGCCAGAAACATCAAGGGACTGTACATGTGACTCTATGGAGAATGTATGAAGGGGACACAGAGAAGTTCCGCCTTTGTATATTATCTCATTTGCTTGTTATAATTTGATTTACTCCCAAATCTGCCCACCAAAGGAACTGAGCGGCTGTGTTTTTGCTTTCTCTTGTGAAACTATTTTGGATTTTGTCACACCTGCCCTGGAATCTGTACTCTTCACTTTGGTCCATAGTTTTTTAACCACCATAGGTTTCAATGACAGAAAACTCCCCTCAATACATGCTGGTGTCTAAGCATATACAATGGAGAATAAAATATCTTTTGGGAGAGTAAAATATCTAATGGTAATACTGTATTACACCTTCATGTGGCTTCTTGGACCCATTATAGGGGTTCAAAGAATTTCACAATGTTTGTACAGTGACATATGCCTTGGTAAACAGGCAGACTAGGTAAAAGCAAATATAGATGACAAAATTGATACCCATGCTTGCATATATTCCAATGTAAAAGCACCAACAGTGATACTTTTCTCTAGATTCCTAGTAGATTTGTTTGGGGAATACATTTTATAACTCAAAAACAAGGTCCCATTTACTATGCCATGAGCCTACAAAGGCAACTTGATGCATTTTGAAATTTTTGGTGAGATCTCTAGAAAGACTACCCCCTCTGTGGAAGGAGACAATATATATTCTTTCTATATAAAACTCAGAGTATGAAACCACTAGTGTTAACAATGTCCTTGATTCATGTGGACAAGCTTGAAGGTCTCCACAGGACAGTTTTTTATTTCAAATGTCTGAAAAGATTACTTATCTCTACATTTTGAGTCTTACCTGTTCTCACCAAAAAAAAAAAAAAAAGATATCTGTCCTGAGAATGGTAGTTTTACTTTTTGCTTATTGGAATATAACTTGTATTAATATCAAATTCTTTTTATTTTTTTGTTGGGATGTAGTTTGTCCAAGTGATCACATTGTTTGTTCTTTGAACTTGGATAGCTCTAATACTAGATATGGCATCCTACATTATAATATGCAAGAATGATTTTGGGATGTCTTATGAATTTTTTGATGGGTTGATGGATTTCTCCCTACTTGCCATTTCTTCATATTTATTCAGTCAAATATTATCTTAAAGTATTAGCTGCCCATGTGCTACCAATTATTCTACCTGTGGTCAGAGAGTGTGGGGGACCAAAATAGTTATGTTATAGAATGTTTTGAGGTCCAGCCTCCAGGTTCACTAAACAGGGGCACCCCGGAGCTCCAGCCCACTATTGTATTAGTAATTTTGAGCACGTCTGCTATTTTTCAGCATAGCCTTAGTGTAAGAATGTCTCCTAGTTTGCATCTCTACAGAACAAACATTTGAATAGGCCTGCACTTGGGCGGAGGGGCTTGGTGTGTAAGAAACAAGTGACGAGAGAAAGTGAGGGCCAGCTAGCAGAGAGGAGTCAACAGAAATACAGAAATGGCCTCCTCGCAGCCATAGAAGCATGCTTAAGAAACAGCCAAGAACATGCTAAATAAACAAGAGACTCTAGTTTTACAGCATGGAACTGAGAGCTCTCTAAGGATGACAAGATGCCTGTGTTTGCTCTTTATCACCACTGGGTTGCTAAGAGGTTCCAAGCCCATGCTCCCCCACTCAGGTAGGACCTAATGGCTGTGGTGGCATAGGGCTGAGATAACCCGGGCCTCGACAAAAGAGTATCTGAAAAGCATAGACTCTGTAATATGGAAAATCTTGCATTCCAGACTTTCTAATTTTGACCTGACAAATCTTGCAGGGATTTTATTCATATTTCAGAGAAATCCCATCAAAGTTCAAATGATTCAGTTATTTAATGTTATATGTTTGTTAGCTAGATAAACCACAAAGTAAATGGAAACTTGTGAAATGAAACTCTTTCGTTGCTTCCTAGATACCTTTTCTGCTTTTGTTCTGGCTAAGAGAATACACTGCATTATGCTTCTTAATTTTATATTTCCACTAGAATAACTAGTTGTCTATATTCAAACAAAACTGCAAGGATCACACCATTTTCTATTCAAAATGACAGTAATATTCATTTGAAATAATATAGTGTTACAAGAAGTGGTCTGTAAACAAAGTCTTCAGATTTTTGAAAAGGACACTTCACAGTAGAAAAATAAAGCAAAGGATGGAAGAAAGAAGGAAAGAAGGGAGGAGTAACTGAATACAAGAAGAAAGGAAATATAAAATGAAAATCAAAATTAATAATTGGAGGGAATAACATTAAAAAATAAAGGATATAAAGTGATTAGGAAATGGCATGTAAGAAAGAAAAAGCAAATAGTGATTAAATAAATGAAATTAGAACCAAAACCTGAAAAGGTAATATTTAAGATTACCAATAACTATTGGTAAAGGGGCCATGAATGTGCTAATGAACAGACATAAGTTATTTAGTTAAAATATATAATGCAGTTTTTATTATAGTATAATATAATCTAAAAATATGTATATCACATAACAATTTGTCTTATTCCAATAAGAAGTCCATTTTTCCCATGCTCAGTAAAACCAGCGTTCTTCTAGAAATTCTGTAGGGTTGAAGCCTCCTGGGTTTACCTTCATGCACTTTGTCACAGATAGTGTTGGATATTTTACTTTTTGTTTGAGTTTTCACAATTTTAAAATTATTTAAAACTGGAAAGTACACAACATAAATGGGATATTTTGGGGTCCTGATATCAAGGGGAAATAAGAATCATAACATAATCTAAACTGTTAAAAAGAACAATAAACACTAAGAGGATCAAAATTATCCCCCCAAATTTAAGGGAAGTCAAAGAATAGCCAGGTTATGTTGTGTGCCCTGGGCATGTGGAATGGATTGATTTAAATTGTCAGTGAATAGGTACTGAAACTGAGGCCAGGAGCTCTATAAAAATTGAATCCCTCTTTAGAATTTTGGTTTCCTTTTTTCCACCAAGAATGATGTAAGAAACTCCAGGAAAATTCCCAACTTACACAGACACTATATATAGACAGCTGGAGTAGTAAATTTTGTTTCCTGCTAAAGATGGCCACCATTGCAAGTGTGAGATTGTGACTTCTAATGTTTCTCTTTCAAGAATTCTAGATGCCTGTATCCCTTTGGAAAGTACTCACTCCATCAGGGCCTCATACTTTAAATATCCTTGAATTTCAATAGAAGAAAGAAACTTTACCACGTGTGTACTATATGTACACTACTAAATCCAAGTGATGACATGAAAACCAAGCAAGTAAACTAATAAACAAGCAATAAATAAACAGAAAAACACAGCTATAATCAGTAAGACAATTCTATATCAGGGTAGATTTTCAAATGGAAAGGAAATTTATTTTAATAACTTAGGTTTACTAAATTGCTTCTTGCTGAGAACTTCAAATCCTTTCTCCATACATGCCAACCACAAGAATAACATGAGTCACCTCACATCCTTAGCCAATTTTGATCATAATTGATTCTCCAAGCTTGACCAAATGGCATGATGTTGGATATGGATATTGTAGAAGACACTGTTTCCAGAAGGCCAGATTCCTTCCACTACACTCAAAGGCACATCCTCAATTTTCAGAAACCACGTTACCATATTATTAGTTGAAAGAGACTCTAGAAGTCTCAGAATGAAAATTGTCAACACTGGGCCCTGAGGCAGAACTTAAGACTGCTAGTGTGTAACAACAGAATCTATACAAGAACAATGTGTCAGGAGTCTCATCTATCTTCAGAAACTAATTTAAAAAGTGAGGGACTCATAATGGATTCAGGTGGTGCTGACCAAGTTTATATAGACTTTTGTAATCTTCAGATAGATTAAGTAGGATAGGTATATGATTAGAGAAAGGCAACTTCCATATGAATCTTAATGCAGCATAATGAGTAGTTGAATCCGGGTGGTGGTGGCACATGTCTTTATTCCCAGCACTCGGGAGGTAGAGGCAGGTGCATTTATGTGTGTTTGAGCCCAGTCTGGTCTACAAGAGCTAGTTCTAGGACATATGCCAAAGCCACAGAGAAGTCCTGTCTCAAAAATAAAATAAAATAAAATAAAATAATGCAAAAATAGCTTGAAATATTACAAAATAGAAACAATGAAAAACTCAACTGTTGATGGATATTTCTGAGGCTTCATATATTACTCCAAGTTTACTTCTTAAGAAAGAGGATATCCACATTTGAAAGCCTTTGAATAACTTTTTCTCAGACTGTATTTAGTGACTTTATGTGCTGTTGACTGAGTAATTTTGTCAGATACCTCAATGCATGCTGGTATCTAAGTGTGTACAATGGATATTGCTCTGGGGAGATTAAAATATCCAACGATAACACTCTATTTCATCTTCATGTGGCTTCTTGGACCCATGACATGGTTTCAAAAAAATTTCTACAATGTGTGTACAGTGACATATGCCTTGACAAACAGGCATAAACGGGTAATAATGAATATAGGATACAGAATTGACATACATGCTCACATATATTCCATTGTAAAAGAACCAAGAATTGATTCTTTTCTCTAGATTCCTAGTAGATTTGTTTGGGGAATACATTTTATAACTCATGCAGTTTCCCTTCACTAACAGAGGCAACTTGGTTAATTTTGAGATCTTTGTTGAGATACCTGGAAAAATACCACACTCTCTGTGACATGAGAATTTATATATTCTCTCTTTATATACCTCAATCTGTGAAGATACTATTGTTGACAATGTCCCTGATTCATGTAGACAAGCTTGGAGGTCTCAACAAGAGAATTTTCTTATTTTAAGTCAACTGTCTGGAATGAATACTTGTCTTACTTGTTCTCACTAAAAAATATATAACTATCCAAAGAATGGGAGTTTTATCTTTTCTGATATTTGGACTGTAACCTCTGTGAAACTCAGATTCTTATAAATTTGTCTTTGTATTTAGCTTCCACAAGTGTTCACCTTGTTCATTCTTTGAACGTGGATATCTCTAATACTAGATATGGCATCCTACATTACAATATACAAGCATGACCTTGAGATGTCTTCAAATTGTTTGAGGTGTAGATGAATTTCTACTTCCTTGACTTATCCTTAAATATGTTCCTTCAAAGACTATCTGAAAGTATTAGGTGTCTGTGTGGCACCCATTATTCCACCTGTGATGAGTGAGTATCTTAAAAGCCTTGCCTCTGTATTATGTAAATTCATAGATGCCAGACTTCCTAAATTTTGACCCCAACAAAACTTGCTGGAATGCTATGCACGTTTTAGAGAAATACCATCAAAGTTTAAATGATTCAATTAATTTGTCATATATGTATGCTAGATAGATAAGTCACAAGTCAATCCAAACTTGTCAAAAGGAATTCTTCATATTTCACAGGTTTAAACAACCTTCCATTACATCATTTAAATCTCTTCTGCTTATGTTCTCCCTAAGAAAATACACTGCCTAATGCTCATTTATAATACCCTTCCACTAGAAAAACTAGTTTCGTATATGGAAACAAAATTACAAATTTTATAGCATTTTCTCTTCATAATAAGTGTAAGACTCCCTTGAAGTAATATTATTTGATATGAGAGCTGTCTGCGAACAAAATCTTCATACTTTTTAAATGGACAATTTGAAGCATAAAAGTAAAAGAAATTAAGGAAGGGAGAATAAAAGAAGAAAAGGAGGGAGGAATAACTAAAGAAAAAAAGAAAGGAAAATATAAAAACATTAAAATTAACATGAGGAGGAAATAATATTAAAACCTAAAGGATATAAAGTGATTGGGAAAAGGCAGGTAGGAAAGAACAATCAAGTAAGGAAAACTAAATGAAATTAGAAGAGAAAACAGAAGATAATGTTTATGTTTTCATCATTGTATATTCTAATTAATATAATTCAGATTATGTGACAATAATTACAGGAGAAGGGACCATGCATGTGCACATACAAAGACATAAGTGATATTGTGCAAATGTATGTTGAAGAATTTGCTATAGTATAATTTAATCTAAAAAGATGTGTATCTTATAACAAATGGACACCTTCCACCAAGAAGAAAATTTCTACCATTCTCAGCAATCCTGAGATTCTTTCAGAAAATTCTGTAGGATTGAAGCCTCCTGGGTTTTCCTTCATGCACTTGTTCATAGGTAGTGATGGATTTTATAACTCTTGTTTGAGTTTCACAATTTTAAATTTATATCAAATTGTAATGGACCCAACATTAATGGGATGTTTTGGAGTCTCCATATCAAGGGGCAATAACAATCACATCATAATCTCAACAGTGTAAAAAAAAAGAAAATACTAATAATATCAAAATTATCCCCTCAACTTTAAGGGAAGTGAAAGAATAGCCAGGATATATTGTTTCCCTTTGACATGTGGAATGGTTGGTATAAAGTGCCAATGAATAGGTAGGGAAACTGAGGGGAATTTCTTAAAATTTGAATTGCTATTTAGAATTCTCGTTTCTCTGTTTTACACCAAGCATGATGTAAGAAACTCCAGGAAAGTCCTCAATTTACCCAGACAGTATATGTAGTCTCCTGGAGTAATAAATTTTGTTCCATGGCAAGTGTGAGACTGTGGCTTCTAATGTTTCTCTTTCAAGAACTATATATCCCGGAATGCTTTGGAAAAGTAGAAAATTCATCAGAGCCTCAAGCTTTATATACTTAAAATTTAATAGATGACTTTCTTTTCACTTTTAGATTGGGTACTCATTGAACTAGAACTCCACGATTCCTGCTAGGCTGGCTGCTCAACAATCTGCTGGTATCTGTCTATCTCTGTCAACTAGGAGTGACTCAAAAGGCATGTGCATTCTTCATATTTTACTTGGGTAATATGGATTTGAACTCAAATCTTAGACTGAACAGCAAATGCTTTTACCCTCAGAAACATCCTCTAAGCACCATTATTTTTCATTACTTTTAGAAAATGTATTCATTTGGTTTAGAAACAATCATACTCTCCATGTCAATCCCAGTTCCCTTTCCTTCTCATCCTCCCATACACCCACCACCCAGCACAGCAGTCTATCCCATCTTTTTCCCAGGGAGTGTGAGACCTTATGTGGGGGAATCATCAAAGTCTGTCTCATCATGTGAAGGAGGGCATCATCCCTCCTCTGTGTATCTGGGATGAGAGAGTATCCTTCCTTTGGGAATGGGCTCCAAAAGTATATTTGTGCACTTGGGACAAATGTTGGTCACACTGTCAGAATTCTCATAGACTGCTCAGGCCTCCTAACTGGCACCCACATTCAGAGGGCTTGGTTTGGTCCAATGCTGTTTCCTCAACTTTACAAATGGGGTCCACGTGTTCTCACTTGTTCAGGTCAGATGTCTCTGTAAATTTCTCCAGCACAGACCTGAACACTTCTCTCATCCCTCCTCCTGGTCTACAACTGGATTGCAGGATTAGGACTCATTGATTAGTCCTCATTATCTGCTTCTCCTTCTATCAGCTAGTGTTTGAAGGCTCTAGGATGGCATATGTGGTAGTCATCAATTTCATTATAGGGGAAGGCACAAGCCTCATTCTTTCTACACTTTTATTCTTTTTGGGACTTCACACCCCTGGAATGGTGTCATCCCAATTCTGGACAGATCTTGTCTGCACACCTTTCCTGAAACTAGCTTTTTGGACTCTATTCCACATACTAGGTTCCCTCATCTACTCTTAATACAAGGGAAGGTGCTTAGTCTTACTGAAACTGTATCTAAAGTTTTGTTTTTATCCATGGAATGCCTGGACCCTCACTAAAATCTTCTGGGATGACTTTCTATTTTCCTGAGTCCTGGACATCCTACATCTAACAATTCAAGGCCTTGGATATGTGTGTGTGGTAGCTGGGTTTATCAGTATTAACTATTAGCACTGCACCCTGTATGAAGGGTTTAGCCAATTCTCCAGTATCCACTCTGTGGAATGGATCCAGAATTATGAAGTGTGAGTGCAGCTCTCTTATAGGGGCACAACAAGCTCTTTAATGTCTGATTCATCTGGGTCAACTATTCCTGTGTCAGCTAAGGGTCAGTTCACCTCTCCATTCAGTGGGGCCAGCTCTCCAAGTCTAGTGAGGGATGGGGCCCATGGATGTCAACACATAGTTCAATGGACATCAACACAAACCCTGGCTTACTGATGATCTCTCCATCAGTCGCAGTTTGGTCATGGATCTTACTACGGTTCTGAGTGACATTGCAGGCCTTTCAGATCAGCATGGACACAGTACCACTGTCATCCCTGGGTTCCAACATGACTCCAGGTGGTGCTGCAAACTGCAGATATTGGCATTAATAGTAACAGAAGCCTGTATATCAACACAGATGCTAGCTGTGTTGAAATAATTGCATTTATGGTTGCAATATATTTCATCATGGGTTTATCAATATGAATCTTATTTTTTTCCTTTTGGTTTTTTGAGACAGAGTTTATCTGTATAMCTTTGGAGCCTATCCTGGTACTCGCTCTGTAGACAAGGCTGGTCTCGAAGTCACAGAGATCCACCTACCTCTGCCTCCCGAGTGCTGGGATTAAAGAAGTGTGCCACCAACACGAATCCTATTTTTACATAGCAAATCAAATGAATGTATTCTATTAGTGCTAGCAAATCAGCCTTCATTTGTAATATATTTTGATGTGAATTCTTTCTATATTAACAGTAACATTTTTAGTTCATTTGACCTGGGCAATCAAAATTTTCCTTTTAATTATGCAGTATCAGCCAATATGGCATATGCCCCAGGCTGACAGAAATTTTATTTGAACTGAAATTTGAATGAGAATCAGTGAGATTGTACTGTGTAAAGCCTTTGGATTCTTAAGCCTGACTGTGTGTTTTTGATTCTTGGAATCAAACATCCCCAAAAGTGGGATGGAATAGAAAGAAAACACACCCAGATTTTATATACATGAACTACACTCAAACCCCTATGTATGTGTAAAGACACAGACCACACAACTAAATGCACACAACTTATACACACCTACATACATAAAAAGTATTCTTCCCATATTAAAATGTATTTAATATTAGCTGAATTGTGCAATARATAAATTTATTTTTAAACGTTTATGAAAGTAAAATAAATTTATTAACTGTATCACAGAGAAAGACTGCTGTACCGAACAGAGAAAGTGAGAATTTTGAGAGAAAATACTGAGGTCAGAATCTCAACTACAAGAGAAAGGTTATTATAGTATTGGTAAAGAAAGATGGGTCCAACTTCATACATCTGATTTTGATGGCVAAGGACAAATTTGTAGCAAGCATTCTCAGTGTTATGGTTTATGTCATCTGTAACATAATTGAAAATGAATCAAATGAAAATGAAGGCAGTGTGCTTTTTAGAATATACAGGAATGCCTAATTGAGTGGGGAAGCCCAGAATGATGGTATTCTCAAGCAGACATCTCCTCATATGGACTCCATCTAAAGATGAGCAAGTAGAATTCATATTTGCATACTTATAAGGATTTTAGTTATTAGGAACCATATATTTTCAAGTAACTTAGGTTATACTTATTTCATGTTAGCAATAATATAAAATGTATATATGTTTATACATATATATATATATATATATATATATATATATATATATATATTGAAATAAGTCAATTCCCCTTTAGATTATAAAATTTATTCCCAATTTATTGTTCAATATTTGAAACATAATTATAATATCATTAATAATTAATGGTCCTTTGCCTTGCTAAATTTATTCATGATGCCTGGAAAAGACATGATTACATTACGAATTCTAAGCCAAATTCATTTATTTCTATTAGAAAAACACATATAAAATTGAATATAGCACACAAACCTGCAAATAGGACATTCTTTAAAAAAGTCAAGCATTATTTATGGTTTCATGTTTGAAAGGTTTTTTTTTGAATTATTTTAAATGATTTCATACAATACCTTTATCATATTTCTCCCAGTGATATATTTTATTAAATAATTGATTTTATCAAAAAGTACATGAATTTTAATAGCCAAGGAGAATTATGAACATTCAACTCACCAAATCTTTATCTTCATTGTGGACAAGTGTCTGTGAAATACACAATATAGAAAGTAAAATGTAAGTAATTTACCCAACAGTTTAAAGATTTTAGAAACTGGAAATATAAATTGAAGTTTTTCATGATTTTCTTTTATTTCTGATCAATATTTTTCCAGTAGCAAAGAACAGTGATTTAACATTTTTGAGGATAGCTTGTATATTTTGAATTGGAATTCCCCACTGGATGTTCAATTGGACATAGAAATCCCATAATTCTTTACTGAGACTGGTTTCTTTTGCTCCATTTAATATAAGAAGCCAAAAGAGATGACAATTAGATATCACACAATTTCTGAAACTCGGGTTACTCAAATTTTGTTGTTTAGAGTTATGTATATTAATTGATTTTAAAAATTTAGTTTCTTGATAATTTAGTTCTGAGTATTTGGATCACATTCATAATTTTGAAAACTTCTCTGAGACCCAACACTTCTCTTCTATTCAATAAACACACACACACACACTTTTCATATACTTTAACCCATCAATTATGATTTGTGCTGCCCACAAATTGATGGATGCCTGGCCTTACGCTTCAAGATGTCAGCAAACAGGAAACTCCTTAATTATTCACTATTAGAGTGTTATAACAGTAAAACTGGCTTTGATACTTAATTCAATACTTGCAGTTTTTTATATCTACTTTTTAGATTCTTAGATTACTGATATTTTGCTTCATATAATCATCATATATAGATTCTAGGTCAAATTTCTGGGCATGCCTAGGTACATCAAAATTGTTGGTCTTCTATGTGATATAAAGTTCACATTTGATATTAGAAATTTAAGTGTAATTACTTTTCTAATATAAAATTAAAGTGCTTGGTTTAGGGAATGGTTTGAGTAGATATTTCATTTCTCCATAGTAATGATTCACCACTTTTTTGCTTTAATTTAATAACATAGATCTAATGTCTTGCCATATTCTCATGGAAATTTCCAACTAAAAAATGATCTGAAATTTATGTATGAGTTCTTTGCATCCCAACCAATTTGTGGTTCTGTACATACCTGAAGATTGACTTAATTCTAAGTAATTCTGATGCTTGGAAATAGATGTTAAGCATTTTCATATATAAAAAAGATAAATATATTAGTAATCACTAAAATTTAGATTATATACTTACAGAATGCTGCACTCAATTTACTAACATTTCCATTATTTTATACAAAATTCCAGTTTATGATGAAGGTGTTACTTGATACAAAATATAATAAAAATGAAAGAAAACTTATGACTGGCAAAAACATTTTCTGGATTAGATAACATGAATGGATATGCCATTTATTTGATTTGGTTAAATGTGTTTTTGTATAATTAAAGTAGGAAGATTTCAATCCAAAAATAAAATATATAGAAAACAATTTTTAAATTTTATTGTACATTCTGAATTCTTAATGTCAGTTAATACTGTCTTGAGAATACACTTGTGAGAATTTAATAAAATATAAGAAATTCAATCTAAAGTTAATGTTCACTGGATGTTTGCTAATCAAAATAATTGAGGTTAGAATATGTGAAATAATATTAATATATGTGTGTGTAAATTTGTAACTTCACATATGTGTTCACATCACACTATTCTATTTTTAATGTGAATTTTATGTCATAAATGAAAATTGACACATACAAATGACAGTAAATAATCTGATTTAATGCATGAGCTTAAATTAAAGATAATGAATATTGTATATTTCCCTTAAAAGTTCATATTAAGTATGTGTAATTTTAGATTTGTATATGACTTTTAAAATGAATATTTAACAAATTGTAATTCTGAATTTGAATAACATTCCAACAAAATACATAAAGATAATTTCCTACTCTCTTTAAATTTCTGGTTATTTAATCCAATCACAGTAGCTTTTATAAACTAATGGGGAAAGTTTTAGATTGTCATGTACCACCAGCACTCACTTTCTTACCATACCTTGAGACAATTTTTTTCAGTTTTATTAATACAAGAATGTTAATGCTATCCTAGAATAGAAAACTCTCAAATTACAAAAAATCAAAAAAAATGAGCAAAAAAAATTTCTGGAAAGTGCATATCTCTTTTTGGTATTTCACTTTGAAAGAGTAATAACACACTCCTCTAGAACCACTTATCAACTTAAGTAAGAGAGTACTTAAGTACATTCCTACTTAATTCATGCTTTGTGGTGTTTGTGGGAGTATTAGATAAGGAAGCAAAATGACATAAAGGGATTATTATCATAATCGTTTGGATAGTTAAGTACTTTTAGTTCCATCTTTTTGTGTTTGAATCCAGCTATCTGGGAGAGTAGAAAATGTATTAGTAAACATCCACAATCCTGTAATATAAGGATTTCCACGAAGGCTTTCAATCTACAATGCTGTGGGGTCACCTGACCAAGGATAGAAAAAATGTATGTCTTATGAATTACTTTAGTTTTCAGATATTTTGTCAAATCTGTGACTAAATGTTGGTGTGAAGTTAACACAGTGTATACATTTATATGTAGTCACATGAAAAGATGAAATACTTATTTTGGTGAAACTGATACTAACTAGTTTGCGAACTCAGACTGCATACAGTTGGCACCCATCCACTTCCCGAAACACAAAGTAAAAAATCACTCCATGTTTCTCAATCAACACTGCATTGTTATACTTCAGCTTAAACACCCAGGTACTTTATAAAATATAATAAATAGATATTTCTATAGTCCACCCATATATATATGCATAATGCATATATATATATATATATGTCATTGTAGAATACCTGTATGGAAATACTGGCAAAAAGTAATTTGATTCACATACAAACTACAGAGGATATTTGAAATCAGACTCATACATCATGATAGAGTTTGAAATTCTGTCCTTAGATGCATACCATCTTAGTATTTCTCTCATTCTGTCCTAAAATTATATATCTCTCATTATAAATAATCTACTAATTTGTCAAAATCATCTTTAATTGTTTGGAAGGAAGATTCATTTATGCACAACAATGTTATAATTGATATGTATGCAGCCTTTGTATACGCAAGCATAGGATCTTTTGGCAATAATTGTGTCAGTGATTGGTTTCTCATGTTAATACCTGTAGCGTACAGTATTATGTCAAGCATTTAAATAATTTGTGTACTGGAAATTAGCATATATATCAGGTCTTTGATCGGTAGCTACTGTGTGTGCTTTGTTGGGTACGAAGCAGAAGGAAAGATGGATGTGATATATTCAAAAAGAACTAATAAACTTATAAGGTTAAAATGATCTTTCACTTGCAATATACTTTAAATTACATAAATAATTTAATTCAAATAAAAATCTAAACAGGATTATCTACTTGATCTAAAGAAGTGTCAATCTCTCGTGCCACAATGGCGAATTACATATTTTCTGATATCACAATTTCAGAGGTAATATTTGCCGCAGCAGTAACTTTTAAAATTATATTTAATTTCATTGGTCTTCCCAGAGAAATACATATTTCTCATCATGACTGTTCCAATGCACATACTAAGATTCATGTAATATAAATATTGAAAAGTAGACATCTTACTACTCACTGCTATGAGTATAAACATGGCCCAACATAACTTACTTGATGTATTTATGTATTTTAACTCATTAAGGTAAATATCAAAATTGTAAAGAGTTCTAGATGTGGTGATATGTGTATTATTTTGAAAACTTGTCAAATGGATGAATGAATATCTGAGTTCAAATGTATACTGTTTTATCTAATGAGATTGAATTCTTCTAGTAGAACATTATGCTTTAATGTTCAATAATAAATCAGAAATTACACTCAAGGCAGATTCACTGAACATATTGGAAATTAAGCTGACTGCTTAATGAGAAAGCTGTAAGAAATGTTTACAGAGTGCTGTAATGATTTACCCCTTTCTAGCACTTGGGTCAGATGGAAATTTATTGCATTTACTTCATTCCCTAGTTGACAAGATATGATACCATAATTATATGAGACATGGTGATTAACCATCTATTGTCATTGAATTATTTTCACACATCAAGAAAAAATATAGCTAAATACATATAGCTTACCTGATATAAAAGGTGATGCACATTTCTCTTTATTTATCAGAATAGAGTATATGAAGAACATATATTCTTAGTGACCCATTCTCTTCTATTAACTTTAATTTATCAGTTGCTAAGTAGAGGGTGTGAAATTTCCTGAAAACTGACCAGGAATACTCAATATAAAAATTAAGTCAAATATTGCTTTTCCTTTTTAGAGCCTGTCAAAATATTTTAGCAGATGCTAATATATAATATAGTTACCAGGGATCGATTTGTATGCATTTGTAAACAATGACATTAGTAATTTCTAAATGGTAAATCCAAAAATGCATAAAAGTGTTGACTTTCTGTGCATAAAACATATTGTGTGAACTTTGAAGAAATTCATTTTGCAATGAGTATTAACAATCTATACTACTGAACAAGCAAAGACTAAACTGAAGCAATTTGTACCTTGCTGTAACAAATTATTCTTAAGGTATTGGAGGAAAAAAAAACTGCCTTATACATACTACTTTGGATATCCTATGTACAGTTAAAATATTTTGAATAGAATACCAAAATAATGGAAGAAAGCTGAGAAATTTAAAATATGGTCTCCCAAACCAAAATATTATTTACATTCAAGAAAATTCTCAATACATTGGAGAAACACACTAATTTAGTAAGAAATGACTTTTCAGGAACACTCATCGAACACATTATTTTCTATTACTTATAAATAACCAAAAATAACCAAAAATCTCATTAAATAATGCCCAGTGTTCATGTGTCGAATGGGAGGAAAGAAATTTTGAAGTAAATATAATCACATTTCATTGTATAAATTTATTGCATGCTAAAAATGATGCAAATATTAAAATGTTCATTGAGGTGTAATAGACAATGTTCCAGAGGAAAGATCTTAAGATAATCCAGAAACATTAGAGACATGAAGATTAAAATTTTAATATTTTGTCCTATTCCAATAGAAATGAATTTTGGGGGAATAAAATTGATGAAAAATCTTTGGATTGCTCAATCCAAAGATAAATGAGTAAAATTATACTGCATAAATTCACCTAGGGCCACAAGGAGAAGCATACATTTTCTTTATCAAATATACATACTAGCATCACATTAATTTGTATGTGATTTATGCTGAACATATTTAGAACCCAGAGATCTTGGAACTGGACATGAGGAGAAAGGTACATTCAGTGANCCAAAGCCAGCCTGTTGGTTGATAATATGTAGGAAGAATACACATAGTGATGGCTTGTCCTTCTTTACACCTCTGTAGAAAGGCACTTTGTAATCTTTCCTCTACCTTCTGTAGGGCATTTCTTGCTTTGGAATTCAATTGTCTAGGGGAATCTAGTGCCGAGTCCCCATTCAACACATTATACAAAGGTTTCAACTCATAATTCGGTAGCTTCAAATAACACGTAATCCAATTTATATCTCCTAATAATTTTTGGAAATCATTTAGGGTCTTCAAATTGTCCTTCCTCAATTCTACCTTTTGTGGAATAATACGGTTCTCACTAATATTTGTTCCCAAATAGTTTACAATTTTTCTTTCTGAATCTTTTCAGGGCCAATAAATAGCCTTTTTCTTTCAAGCAACTTTACTAATTTTACATAGGCCTTCTCTAACATTTTTTCTCCCTTAGCAGCCAATAATATGTCATCCATATAATGAAGACATCTTAAAGAAGGAAATTCCTTTCTCAGTGGTCCAATAGCCTCCCCAACATAAAGTTGACACATAGTGGGGCTATTAGCCATTCCTTGTGGCAACACCACACATTCAAATCTCTGATCGGGCTCTTCATGATTATAAGATGGAATGGTGAAGGCAAATCTTTCACTATCCCTGCAACAAAGGGGAATAGAGAAAAAAAATCTTTTATATCAATCACAATAATATGCCAGGATGCCGGAAAAGCAGACAATAATGGCAATCCCCATTGTACTGGGCCCATAATCTGCATCTGATTGTTAATGGCTCTTAGGTCATGTAGCAGGGGCCATTTTCCAGACCTTTTCTTAATCACAAAAATGTGGGTGCTCCATGGAGACACTGATGACTTAATGTGTCCCAATGACAGTTGTTCAGCCACAAGGTCTTTGGCTGCGCTCAGCTTTTCAGAGGACAGTGGCCACTGAGGAACCCACACTGGCTACTCTGTCTTCCAAGTAATGGGAATTCCTTCCTCAGCGGCCCCTAGGAAAAACCCAAACCTTGCCTAGGTTTTCTTTGTTGCGTTTGAACGGGATCATTTCTTCCTTGTAAATGTTTCCCTATTCCATAAATGGGATGGTATCCAATGTTCTTCATAATTTTTGAAGATCTTTTAGAAGATCTCTTCCCCATAGGGAAGCAGGAAGTTCCAAAACATAAGGCTGCATAACTACAGAATGACCTTCCTCATCTTTCCACTGTAACTGTCTTGCACTCATGTCTGGAGCCTTTGCATAACCTAGCCCTTGTAGGGTATGAGAAGAGACTTGTATGGGCCAGCCTGTAGGCCAGTCTTTCCTGGCAATAATGCTTCTATCTGCCCCTGTTTCTAATAGGCCTAGGATTCTTTTTCCATCTATATTAAGTTCCAAAACTGGTCTTTGGTCCAAATCTAGGGACAGAAAAGTCAAATCTGTTCCTGTGGATCCGAAGCTGCTTTTCCCTCTTTCTTTGTCTTGTGCAGCAAAACACTCATGCAGGCTAGGCAAAAGTATCAACTGAGCTATCCTATCTCCAGGGGAGATGGCTGTAATGCCTCTAGGGGACTCTACCATGCTCTTCACCACTCCAGTGTAATCTGGATCAATCACCCCTGGGTGGACTCTAAGGCCTCTCAAAGCTGTAGAAGATCTCCCTAGAAGGAGCCCAACTGTACCTGGTTCTAAGGGTCCCTGAAAATCTGACTCTATCAATTGGAACCCCATCTGGGGAGTTAATATGAGTCTAGTGGTAGAATGGAGGTCCAATCCTGCTAAACCCGCAGTGGCTCTCCTTGGTTCCTTGGTGGCCGAAGGGATGGCCACTGAGTTTTGGTCCCACTGCTCTGATCCTCCATAGCCCTATGTATTTGAGGGCCCTGGGGACGGGGGCCCCGTTGGCCATTTTTTGGCCTGGCACCATTGAATCCCGCATCAAGCGGCTGGCCGTTGATATCTTTGACTGATCGACATTCATCGGCCCAGTGCTTCCCCTTTTTACCTAGCACGACGGGTGGATACAGAACTGCCACCAGGTCTCAGAGTCTCATACCACCACCAAACTTGGATCCTGAGGCAGCATATGGATACAGAACTGCCACTGGGCTTTGTCATGTCTGACCCCTCCACCTAACTCAGATCACTGGTGTCAGATGACTCTAAGCAGTGACGGCGAATTGAACAAGAAACAACCCCTGAAATTCATGGGCCAGCAGATGGACACAGAACTGCTACTGGGCCTCAGTGTGTAGGAGAATGCCATAGAACTCAGTTCAGGAGCACAGATCACTGATGTCATATGACTCTATGAAGTGACGGTGAATGGAACCAGAAACAGCGCCTGAACACCAAGGGCCTGTAGATAGACACAGAACTGCCACTGGGTTTTGTAGTGTGGGGGTCCAATCAGAACTCAGATTCTGGGCCAGCAGATTAAATAACTACTGCCAGTGGGACTCTGCGAGTAGGAGCCCAAACCGGAACTGGGATCCAGAGTACAGATCACTGGTGTCAGATGACTCGAATCAGTGAAGACTAATGGAACTGGAAACAGAACCTGGCTTACCTGGCAAGGTGGATGGATACAGAACTGACACTGGGCCTTGGTGTGTCATATACCACTGCAGAACTGGGATTTTGGGCCAGTATATGAATACAGAAATGCCACTGGGCTTTGGCGTGTCCAAGCCCGCCACCTAACTCGATTCAGGAGCAAAGATCACTGCTGTCAGATGACGGTGAGCAGTGACGGTGAATGGAACCAGAAACAGCCCCTGAACCCCATGGGCCGGCAGATGGACAAAGAAATGCCACTGGGATTGGTCGTGTCAGAGCCCCATGCAGAACTCAATCCAGGCACGGCAAATGAATGCAGAACTGCTACTGGCCCTCTGTATATCATATACTGCCGATGAACTCGGATCCTGGTCAAGTATATGGATGCAGAACTTACACCCAGCCTAGGTGTGTTGCAGCTAGCTGTTGAACTCGTATCCTGGTCCAGCATATGGTACTGACCTGCTGCTGGGCCTCAGCGTGTAGGAGCTCGCCCCAGAACTTGGATCCTGAGCACAGATCACTGTTGTCAGATGAATATTAGCAGTGACGATGAATGGAACTGGAAACAGAACCTGCCTTACCTGGGCTGGAGGATGGACACAGATCTGCCACTGGGACTTGCAGTATCATATCCCACCTCTGCATCGGATCCTAGGCCAGCTTATGGATGGAGAACTACCACTGGGACTCGGTGAGTCAGAGCCTGCCTCCAAAATCGGATCCTATGTAGGCAGATGGAGGCAGAACTATCACTTCGCCTCGGCGTTTAGAGCACAGATTACTGCTGTCAGATGTCTCTACACAGTGACGAT
This sequence comes from Cricetulus griseus, assembly GCF_003668045.3. NCBI lineage: Eukaryota > Metazoa > Chordata > Mammalia > Rodentia > Cricetidae > Cricetulus > Cricetulus griseus. Next base: position 7,280,667 of record NW_023276919.1, on the reverse strand, counting down.
GAATGGACCAGAAACAGTCCCTGAACTATATGGGCCTGCAAATGGACACAGAACTGCCACTGGGCCACGATGTGTAGGAGCTCACTGCCAAACCTAGATCCAGTACACAGACCACTGGTGTTAAATGACTCTAAGCAGTGACGACAAATGGAAACAGAAACAGCCCCTGGACTCCCTGTCTGGCTGATGGACAAAGAACTTCCACTGGGACTCAGCGTGTCATATTCTGGTACAGAACTCACATCCTGGGCCTGCAGATGGACTCAGAACTGCCACTGGGCTTTGTTGTGTGGGAGACCACCACAGAACACTGATAAAGAGGTGGCAGATAGATGCAGAATTGCCAATTGGCCTCGGCATGTCAGAGCCTGCCTCTGAACTTGGATCCGGGCCAGCAGTTTGATGCAGAAATGCCACTGGGGTTTGTCTTGTCAAAGCCCACCACAGATCTTGCATTCCGGGACTGCAGATGGATGCAGAATTGACACTGGGCATAGTAGGTTTGGAGCCAGCCTCTGATGATGTTGTCTCAGCCACATGCACTCTGTCCTGCTTCCAACATCATTTGGTGCACCCAAGTACTTGCAGTCCAATGATCCTTCAATCTAATCTAAGATATCAAATTTAAACCTTCCTGGAAATAGCTACCATGCAATACTCAATTTTAGTTCAGTTATGTGTGTCTTTTCATTTTCTTAGTTCATTGATGAACATCCTGTGTAATACGACATTCCTCCATAAAAGCATTTGAACAGTTTTTCCAAGGTAACAGTAACCGGAAGGATGCCTTAATCATGAGATGTATTTCCCATGGGTGAGGCCTAAGAAGGCTTGGTACTCCCAATCTCAGAACTCAGAGTCAGCTTGAACTCATGGGCAAGGGCAAAACAAAATGCCTGAACATTCAAGTTGACACAGAATACCTAAAATTGGAGGGACAAATCTGCTGAAGGAATAATTCTGAAAACAAAATAGATTCAGCGAATGTGGGGTTGGACCTCATCCTTGGGATACACACCAACCTGAAGTGGTGTCTCACCATTTGGTCAGTCCAAGAAAATGATCTCTGCGGATTCCCACTCATCCAAGCATGGGCATGAAGAGAGGTCACAGAGAGAGACCCTCTCTGGTATTTACATCACCACTGTTGGTATTTTGTTTATGGGAAGGGGAAAGACCATTATGGAAACAGAACAATGAACAATCAAACAACAAACTTAGAAAGTCCATGAATCAAGGATTTCTGACAGGGTTGGGTTGTGGGATTAGGGGAGACAGAAGATGATATGAAGAGAGTCAGATAATGAGCAGTGAGTAGATGGCAGAGAGGAAGTGGAAGTGAGAGGGGTAGAGAGAGAGACAGAGAGAGAGAAAGAATAAGAGAGCATAAATGAGTCAGGATGCTCTGCAATGAACAGAGTACTGCCTGAGTGAGTGTATCATGCCAGGTTCCTTGGCCAGGACAGTCTCATGCCTGGAACTTTCATTCTCACTTTCCTTGACTACTGAATATTGTGGTGTTAGACTTGGCAATTTAGGAAATAAGGATATGGAGTTATCAAGACTGCATCCTGCTGAAGCAGTGGTACTGAACACAATTGGGGGACCAGAGAATGTTGTGGTATTACCACATCCTGGAGTATCTGGTTGCTCCTTTCTATTGCAGGGCATGTAGCACTCACTCGGGCCCCCAAGAACTCACCAGATGTCAGCAGTGTAGGAGATGAGGTTAAGTTTAGAAAAGAAAATGTTTCTGAAATCCTGGTATCACAGGGGTGAATGAACAGATAAGGGAGTGGATCTGGAGAGAGAGATCACAGATTAGGAGGAAAGTAATCTGTGATCACTGAGAGGCTGAATACTCTTTATATGGTGTACAACTTTGTACCTGTTTGCATGGGTCCCATTCAGCTCCCTGGAGGGAAGAAACTCCCGAAGGCATAAATCTGAAACCCACAGGTGTTTCGGTGATCATGGTGAGGACCTCATCCTTGGGAACCACACTGACCTAATCGCGTTTTTCACTGTTTGGTTATTGCCAGAAAAACATTTCTGCGATGTCCCGCTCAACCGAGGGTGGGTACAGAGCATGTTCAGAGCAAGAGAGCCTCCATTGCTTTCACAGCTCAAAGAGTGGGTCATTTGCTTAGGTGAAAGGGGAAAGTTTGATATGGAGACAGAACCCTGAGCAATGGAACACGAATATTAGAATGTCCAGGAACTTTAGATTTTCTGACATGTTTGGAGGATTGAATTGCGGAGTCAGGAGTACAGAAGAAAAGGGTCAGAGGAAGATACCAGAGAGCAGATAGCAGAGACTAATTGGAAGGTGACAGAGAGAATAATGCATCAGGTGTCGGGAAGGGGTCTGTCTGTTAAAGGGTCCTCTAACCCTGCCTGCAGACTTGTTACCTATGGAACCCTCGACTGAACAGAATGCTGGCAGAGGGAGTGTACCCATGCCGGTGTCATGGGCATGTAGATGCCAGGACCTTTCATTACCACATTCATTTATTGTGGATATTGGGGTATTAGACTTGGAAAGTTTGGGAATAACAATTTTGAGATCTCAAGGCTGCCTCTTTTTGAGGAAATGGCATTGACCAACTTTGGAGGTGCTGAGAATAGTGGGGTACTAACAGATCCTGGAGTACCTGGTTGCTCCATGGATTTCCAGAATGTGTGGCCCTGTCTTAGGCATCCTAAGCCTCTTTAGATGTCAGCAGTGTAAGAGATGAGGTTAAGTTTAGAAAACAAAATATTTCTTAAGTCCTGATGACGGAGAGGTGCATGGTCAAATGAGGTAGTGTTTTTCCAGGGAAAGGTACCAGATGAGGAGGAGAGGAAACTGGGATCAATGAGGGAATGAATACTATTCATCTGGAGTGAATCTATGGACATTTTTGCATGGGTCCCATTCAGTTCACTGGCACTTACAGGAAAACTTTGGGTTTGAAAAAAATTGGAGACACATCAGCTGCCTTTTTTGATACAAACAACTTGGCTGAAAGCATTAACATGTTTGAGAAAGAAGGGTATCAATAGGACAATAAAAATCACATTAATTTTGCCATTTTAGAGTGATTTAGCATGCTCTTCAGTACTCTGACAGAGAGACAGAAACACATAGCAAGAGAGACATATACAGAAAGATATACAGATTTGGTAGAGAACAGTCCTGAGCATGTCCAGAGCTTCTGTTATTCATCCAGGTTGCAGAGACATAGGCAGAATTCAAGAGAGTGAGCATGAAACTTGGAGAGAGAGGGGGGCAGGGAGGGAGGGAAAGAGAGAAAGAGAGAGAGAGAAAGAGATAGAGAGAGAGAGAGAGAGAGAGAGAGAGAGAGAGAGAGCAAAAGAGGCGCTGTTAGCAGGTAGGTCCAGTGCAATGCAGGTAGTGTTGTACCAGCACACCCGGGTGAAGACACATACACAGTGAGACAGTGACAGTGAGTGACAGAGAGAGATAAAAATTCAAACAAACAGACAGAGACACACACAGACAACCATGGCTTAGAGTAGGCTGAGATGTGTGAATATCAGGTCCACGTGTCGGTCCTATCATACTCAAGGATGATGCTGTCTGCCTCATGAACTCTGTCCTGCTTGTAACATCATTTGGTGCACCCAAGTACCTGCAGTCCAATGATCCTTCAATCTAATCTAAGATATCGAATTTAAACCTTCCTGGATGAAACTACCATGCAATATTTAATTTTGGTTCAGTTATGTGTGTCTTTTCATTTTCTTAGTGCATTGATACACAACCTGGGTAATATGACATTCTTCCATAAATGCATTTGAACAGTTTTTCCAAGGTAACAGTAACCGGAAGGATGCCTGAATCATAAGATGTATTTCCCATGCGCGAGGCCTAAGAAGGTTGGTACTCCCAGTCTCAGAATTCTGAGTCAGCTTGAACTCATGGGCAAGACAAAAGGCCTGAACATTCAAGTTGACACAGAATACCTAAAATTGGAGAGACAAAACAGACATAGTTATACTGCTGAAAACACAAATGATTAAGCTAATGTGGTGTTCGACCTCATCCTTGGGATACAAAACGTCCTGAAAGGGTGTCTGCCCTTTAGGTCAGTCCGAAAAAAATGATCTCTGTAGTTTCCTGCTCATCGTAGCATGGGCATGGAGAGAGATCACAGAGAGAGACCCTCCCTGGCTTTCACAACATTAGTGTTGGTCTTTTGTTTACATTGAAAGGGGAAAGTACGAAATTAAAACTGAACACTGAGCAATGGAAAACCTAATTGGAAAGTCCAAAAACCGAGGATTTCAGACAGGCTAGGAGATGTTGATTGGGGGAGACAAGAGAAGGGACTAAGGGGGTCAGCGGAATAGCGAAAAACAGAGAGCAGAGAGGAAGTGGAAGTTGAGATGGACAGGGAGACACAGACACACACACAACACACAGAGAGAGAGAGAGAGAGAGAGAGAGAGAGAGAGAGAGAGAATAGGAGAGCATAAGTGGTTTGGGATCTGTCTTTTACAGGGGTCCTATAAACCTGCTTGCAGATTTAGTAACCATGGAAGCCTGGACTGAACAGAGTACTGCCTGAGCGAGTGCATCATGCCAAATGCCTTGGACAGACCAGCCTGATGCCTGCATATTTCATTCCCATTTCCATAAATAGTGAATGATGGGGTGTTAGAAATGGCAATTTAGGTAATGAGGCTATCGAGTTATAAAGACAGCATCCTGCTGAAGTAGGATATTGACCACCATTGGCGACCTGAGAATGTTTTGATACTACCACATCCTAGAGTATCTGTTTCTTCCTTGGACAGGAAAGTGAGCATTCGGGCCTCCTAGATCATGCCAGATGTCAGCACTGTAGGTGATGAGGTTAAGTTTAGAAAAGAAAATGTTTCTGAATTCCTGGTGAGTGGTCAGATGAGGGAGTGTTTCCCGAGAGAGGAATCCCTGATGAGGAGGAAAGGAATCTGGGATCATTGATAGGCTGAATACTATTTATCTGTGGTGCATCTGTTTGGACCTGTTTGCATGTGTCCAATTCAGCTCCCTGGAACTTACTCAAATAATTTTGGTACTCCAAAAACATAAATTGGAGACACCTGAGCAGCCTCTTTATGATGGAAGTGACTTGGGTGAAAGCATTCTCATTTTGGAATGGGAAGGGTATCTTTTGGACAATATAAAAGCACCTTAATTTTGCCATTGTAGAGAGGTTTACCATGCTCTTCAGTACATAAACAGAGAGTCAGACACACACACACACACACACACACACACACACACACACACACAGAGAGAGAGAGAGAGAGAGAGAGAGAGAGAGAGAGAGAGAGAGAGAGAGAGAGAGAGAGAGAGAGAGAGAGAAACATACAGGTAAATGGTCATGGCCAGTTAAGGTGGATAGCAGAGCAGAACAAGTATAGCCACAGGGGTATACAACCACGGTGCAGAGCCAAATACAGAGGGCAAGACAGAGAGTGTCAGAGAGAGAAGGAGAAAGAGGACTTTGCATTGCTATATAATACAGGAACACTGCAAGAATGAAGAATTATAGATTCCGACTTAGTGTGTAGAGACAGACATATACATAGACACAAACAGTGAGAGACAGAATTACACAGAGACAGATATTGTGAGTGATAGTTAGAGAATGAATTGACAGACAGACACACACACACACACACACACACACACACACACACACACACACAAACAAACAAGCAAAGGCTTATTGTAGTTTAGGATAAGTGCATACCACTTGCAGAGGCAGGCTCAAAATATACTCATGGAGGATGCAGTCTTTCCCTTATGATCTCTGGAGACAATACAGGTGTATGAAGAGTGTACTGAAGAAACTCCCAAAGGCATAAATCTGAAACCCACATCGATAATGGTGATAACCTCATCCTTGGGAAACACACGGATCTAATGGGGTGTTTCACTGTTTAATTAGTCTCAGAACAAGATCTCTGTGATGTCCCGCTCAACAAAGGCTGGCTATGGAGAGTGTTCTACAAGAGAGAGCATCCATGGCTTTCAACAGCTCGAGAGTGAGTCATTTATTTATCTGCAAGGGTAAAGCTTGCTATGGAGACGAAACCCTGAGCAATGAAACACGAACTTAGTATGTCCATGAACTAGAAATTTTCTCACATGGTTGGAGAGGCTGAGTAGGGAGACAGACGAGGTGAAGAGAGTCATAGGAAGATACCAGATAGCAGATAGCAGAAAGGAATTGGAAGTTGACAAACAGAATAAGACATCAGGAGTGAGCAGGAAGTTGGTGGCACACGCCTTTAATCCCAGCACTTGGGAGGCAGAGGCAGGTGGATCACTGTGAGTTCGAGGCCAGCCTGGTCTCCAGAGCGAGTGCCAGGAAGGTACCAAAAGCTACACAGAGAAACCCTGTCTCGAAAAACCAACAACAACAACAAAAGGCATTAGGAGTGGTTGGGACCTGTCTTTTAAAAGGGTATTATAACGGTGCCTGCAGATTTAGTAGCCATGGAACCCTGGACTGAACAACTGCTGGGTGAATGATTGCACCATTCCAGGTGTCATGGGTAGGTAGCCAGATGCCACGACCTTTCATTCTCACCTTCACTGATTATGGAAATTTGGGTTCTATGACTTGGTAACTTAGGGTATAATGATGTCGAGTTCCAAAGACTGCTTCTTCTTGATGAAGGGGCATTGAACATCTTTGGTGGCCCTGAGCATAGAGGGGTACTACCACATCCTGGAGTACCTGGTTGCTCCACGGATTTCCAGAATGTGTGGAACTCTCTTGGGCATCCTAAGCCTCGGAAGATGCCAGCAGTGTAGGAGATGAGATTTAGTTTAGAAAAAAATATTTCTGAAGTCCTGGTGACAGTGGGTTTCATGGTCAGATGAGGGATGGATTTCCCAGGGAAAGTTACAAGATGAGGAAGAAAAGAATCTGGGATCATTTAGGGACTGAATACTATTTATCTGGAGTGAATTTTCGAACCTTTTTTCATGGGTCTCATTCAGCTAGCAGGACCTTAGGGGAATACTTAGGTTTTGGCAAAATCATAAATAGTAGACACATCAGCTGCCATTTTTTGATAGAGGCTACTTGGCAGAAAGCACTCACATGTTTGAAAAAGAAGGGTATCTATAGTGCAATAAAAAAGCACCTTAATTTTCCCATTTTAGACTGGTTTAACATGTTCAACAGTACTCTAAGAGAGATACATACACACAGTGAGAAAGACACATACAGACAGATAGACAAAAGGATCACATTTGGTAGAGAACAGTCCTCAGCAAGTACAGAGCTTCTGGTATTTATCCAGTTTGCAGAGGCAAAGAAAGAAGGCCAGAGATTGAGTGAGAAACAGAGAGAGAGAAAGAGAGAGAGAGAGAGAGAGAGGGAGAGAGAGAGAGAGAGAAAGAGAGAATAAGAGAGGTTCAGTAAGCCGGCAGGCCCAGTGCAAAGCAAGTAGAGATCTACAGGCCCATCAGGGTGAAGGGTCTTATACAGAGAGACAAGAGACAGTGACAGACAGAGATACACAGAGACAGTGACATGGAGTGATAGAGAGTTAGATATGATATGTCAGACAAACAGCAGAGAGACACACAGACATACCAAGGCTTAGTGTAAGCCGAGATAAGTGAATATGGAGTATTCTTTCTCTGCCTAATGAACTCTGTCCTGCTGCTGACATAATTTGGTGCACCCAAGTACTTGCAGTCCCATGATTCTTCCATCTAATCTAAGATAAACAATTTAAACTTCCTTTGAAAGCTACCATACAAAACACCAATTTGGCTCAGTAATGTGTGATTTTCTTGGCCATTGATGCACATCTTGGTGAATATGACATTCCTCCATAAAAGCATTTGAACATTTTTTCCATGGTAACAGTAACAGGAAGGATCCCTTAATAATAAGATGTATTTCCCATGGGCGAGCCCGAAGAAGGCCTGGTACACCCAATCTTCAGAACTCAGAGTTAGCTTGAACTCATGGGCAAGGGCAGAACAAAATGCCTGAGCATTCAAGTCTAGACAGAATTCCTAAAACAGGTATGGCAGATGGATACAGAACTGCCACTGTGCCTCAATGTGTCGTATACCGGCTCTGAACACGGATTCTGGGCCAGTTTTTGGATGTGGAACTACCCCTGGGCCTAGGTGTATAGGAGCCTGCTGCCTAATTGGCATCAGGCACTATGATCACTGGTGTCAGATGACTCTAATCAGTGATTATGAATGGAACTGGAAACAGACCCTGGTCTACCTGGGCCAGCGGATGGACACACAACTGCCACTGGGATTAGTCGTTTTGGAGCTCACTGACGAACTCTGATTCTGGACTGGCAGATAGAGGAAGAACTACCACTTGGCCTCAGCTTGTTGGAGCCTGCCGCTGAACTTGGATCCATAGCACAGATCACTGGTGTCAGATGACTCTAAGCAGTGACCACAAATGGAAGCAGAAACAGTCCCTGGACTCCCTGGTACGGCAGATGGACACAGAACTGCCAGGGTGCTTTAGCATCTCGGAGCCTGTTGCAGAACTTGGATCCTGGGCTGGCAGATGGACAAAGAATTGCCACTGGTCCTTGGCATGTCAGAGAATGCCTTTGAATTTGGATCAGTCACATAGATCACTGGTGTCAGATGACTCTAATCAATGGCACTGACTAGAAGCAGAAATGGCCCCTGATGTCATGGGCCTGCAGATGGACAGAGAAGTGCCACTGTGCGACAGTGTGTAAGAGCTTGCTTCCAAACCTGCATCTGGTGCACGTACCATTGTTGTTAGATGAATCAAAGCAATGATGACAAAATGACCAGAAACAGACCCTGGCCTCCATGGACCCGCAGATGGACACAGAACTGCCACTAGGTTTTTTTTGTGTAGGTGCCCAAGGCAGGACTCGGATCCTAAGCCGGCAGATGAAACAATAATTGCCACTTGGACTTACGTGTAGGAGCTCACCCCAGAACTCGGATCCAGAGCACAGATCACGGGTGTCAGATGACTCTAAGCTGTGTCGACAAATGGAACCAGAAACATCCCCTGGACACCTGGGCCAGCAGAGGATACAGAATTGCCACTGGGCCTTGCTGTGTAGGATCTTGCAGCCAAACTTGGATCCCATGTAAGGTCACTGTTGTCAGATGACTATAACCAGTTATGACAATGGGAAGCAGAAAAAGCCCCTGACTTCCGGGCCCTCCAGATGGACACAGAAATGCCAATGGGACTTGGCCTTTTGTAGCCATTTGCTGAACTCGGATCCTGTGTTGGCAGATGGATATAGAACTTCCACTGGGCCTTGGCGTGTCAGAAAATGCATTCGAACTCAGATTAGATGCACAGATCATTGGTGTCAAATGACTCTAAGCAGTGACGATGAATGTAACCAGAAAAATCCCCTGGAACCCGTGGGACAGTGCATGGACACAGAACTGCCGCTGTGCCTCGGTATTTTAGAACCCGTGGCAAACTCAGATCCTGTGCTGGCAGATAAACACAGAGCAGCCACAGGGCCTTGGCGTGTCATATACCCCTCCCGAACTGCGATCATGGGCCAGGATATGGATGCAGAACTGCCACTGGGCCTCGGTGTGTCTAAGACGGCCACCGAACTTGAATCAGGAGCAAAGATCACTGGCATCAGATGAGTCTAAGCAGTGATGATGATTGGAACCAGAAATATCACCTGGCCTACCTAGGCCAGCAGATGAACAAAGAAGTGCCACTGGGCAACAGTTTGTAGGATCTCGCTGCCAAAACTGTATCCAGTGCACAGATCATTGCTGTCAGATGACTCTAAGAAATGATAATGAATGAAACAGAAAGAGCCCCTGACCTCCATGGGCCTGCAAATGGACCCAGAACTGCCACTGGGCAATGGCGTAGCTGAGCCCGAAACCGAACTTGGATCAGGAGCAAATATCACTGGTGTCAGATGACTCTAAGCAGTGACGACGAATGGAACGAGAAACAGCACCTGACCTCCATGGCCTACTAGATGAACACAGAAATGCAACTTGGCCTCGGTGTGTAGGCTCTCACTTCCAAACCCGGATCCTGTGCACAGATCCTTGGTGTTAGAGGACTCTAAGCAACTACGATGAATGGTACCAGAAACAGCCCTTGACGTCCTAGGGGCTGCAGATGGACACTAGACTCCCATTGGGCCTCAGCGTGTCATATACCGACAACAATCTCGGATTCTGGGCCACCATATAGATGCAGAACTGCCACTGGGCCTCGACCTGTAGGAGCTTGCCCCAGAACTTGGATCCAGATCACAGATCACTGTTGTTAGATGACTCTAAATAGTTTCAACGAATGGAACCAGAAACAGCCTCTGGACTCCTTGTGCAGGCAAATGGATGCAGATTTGCCACCGATCTTCGAAGTGTAGTAGCTTGCCCCCGAACTCAGAATGAGAGCACAAATCATTGGTGCTAGATGACTCTAAGCTATGAGGATGAATGGAAACAGAAACAACCCCTGACCTTCATGGGCCTGCAGATGGACCCAGAACTGCCACTGGGCCTCACTGTGTATGATCTCCCTGCCAACCTGGATCCTGTGCTAAGATCACAGGTGCTAGATGTCTCTGAGCAATGACGATGAATGGAACTAGAAATAGCCCCTGACATCCAAGGGTCTGCAGATGGACCCTGGACCCCCACTGGGCCTCAGCATGTCATATACCGCCACCAAACTTGGATCCTGGGCCAGCATATGGATGCAGAATGGGGCTCGGCGTGTCCAAGGCCTCCACCGAACTTGGGTCAGGAGCAAAGATCACTGGTGTCTGATGACTGGAAGCAGTGATGACAAATGGAACCAGAAACATCACCTGGCCTACCTGGGCCAGCCGATTTACAAACCACAGCCACTGAGCCTGTTGACATGTAGGAGCTCACTCCAGAACTCGGATCCAGAGCACAGATCACTGTTGTCAGATCACTCTAAATAGTGACGATGAATGGGACCAGAAACAGCCCATGGAATAACTGTGCAGATGGATGCAGAACTGCTACTGGGATTCGATGTGTCGGAATTTGCCCCCTAATTCAGATCCAGAGCACAGATCACTGGTGTCAGATGACCCTAAGTGTAGGGGAAGCTGTAGCCACTCCTCCTTAGGGGCTGGCTACAGGTGTGCCTGACCACGCTTGTGAGGGCATGGTCAGGGTGATGTAGTGTGACTGTATTTTCTCTTTGCTTTCTCTTTTGGGCTTGCATACAGACTACTGCCATGCCGGCTGGCTAGGTCACTCTGTTAGTAAGGCTTTTTCCTATTAAATATCGTTATATTTCTACCTGACTCCGTATTGGTAATTTCCCACTATATCTGGTTGTCAGAAGCGGGATATTGGAAACCTACACCCCATTTGGGACAGGCTGTAGGTTCCATCAGGCCCGGAAAGCGCACTCTCTTCAAAGGCGTTCCCGGCTAGAAGCTGACTCGCTGCAGCTGAGCTGCTCAGAACATCCACCCAGTTTGGAGACAGTTTCTAGCTGCCTAGAGTGGAGGTAGGCTTCAGCTTTCAGCAGAGGCTTCCCATGGCGGGTGCTGCGGGAAAGCTGCATCTGTTTCAGTGGTTGCGACCACAAGACCGTATACACTCTACGATAAGCACAGCCGCTTTTGTGACCTCTCTCCACTGCTGACCGACTGCTGCCAAACGCCGCGGACTCACTGAACACCTGTGCCACCCACTGGTCAAAGATAGTTACTGCATCTGGAGTAGAAATCAGGTAAAATTATGGCAGAATATTTATCATTTGCTAAAATTGGTAATATTTTTTATTATTATGTGAACTCACTGAGGAGGATGCTAATCTGCCAATTACCAGCCTATATGCTGTAATGGCAGTTAGCTTGCTGGTACAAATAGTATTACTAGCCAGAGGACTCAGGAATAGGGATAAGGATAACCTCAAGACCTCCTTACAGGAAATAACAGCTTTACGCAGTGAGGTTTTGGAGAACAGATAAGGTCAGACCACAATTGTGCAACAAGTGTGTTAAGGGCCATGGGCCCTAAACTATGGGGTTTAAAGACCATCTTTGTTAGTCTCTAATGACCTTTAATGTTTGTGGCTCAAAGCCCAACCCTGTGAGCCTCATGTGACCCATAATTAGATACGTTTGGCCAAGCGGGACTGTTAACAACTGCTGTTCTGAGAAAAGGCGTCGAATCTTACTGCCTTATGTTTCGAAGACTCCGAAAGAATGTCCCAGCCCCAGCAAATACCAGACGTTCCTTCCTGCTATTCCCCCGCTTGCCTAATTTCCTTGTTGCAGGGCTATATAAGCCCACACTGAGCCCCAATAAATCGAGGCCTTGACAATGCACAGATGGACTCTGGTCTCCTTTTTTGTGCCGCTTGGTCTCCTTCCTTTCTCTCGCCCATGTCTCTTTCAGGCAGCCCTCCTTCAGAACCCTGAATGACTGGACTCGAGGGACGGGTCACAAGTGGAACAGAAAATGGATGAGAAGCTTGGCTCTGTGTCCAATACACTAAAGACAGAGCTGTCTGTTACCGAAGATGAGATGCAGCATATTTATGCCATATCTGAGACCTTACAGGCTAGACTGTCAGAAGACCGTGATGAGCTAAAAAATATCTGTAGTCAACCAGAAACTCAGATAGGCAATGTTACCCAGAAATTAGATGCAAAGGTGCAAGATACCCAGGATAGGGTTGAAGAATTGGACAATGCCATTCAAACAATTATTGAAGCATCCAGGGTAGCAGATCACAAATTTGAGTCTAGATTTGAATGTTTGGAAGATAATTTACAGTACAGGGCTGACAGATTACATAGGTCCATACAGTCGATTGCTGAGGACTCAAAATTAGCATATCATGACCTCGAATCTAGACTCCAATACCTATAAGGCAGTTTCCATGTCATCCAGATGCTGCCTAAGGATGATCGTATTAAAGACTTAGAAAAATGTGTAGAGGAGCAGTTGGAGCAATTTACAAATTTACTAACATGCTTGGAATCTTTTATGATTAAGGAGATGGAAACTTTTCAAAAGTGTATCATTACTAGGCTTGCAGATCATTGGGATGCCTCAGAAGCAGAATCACTCCAAACCCAGGCACCTACTCCACCCAGGTATCATGACTATTCTTCTAAGGTTGTCACTCGTACACAATTAGTGTACCCAGCTACCATGGTAGAAAAGCCAGCTTCTAAGAAACACCCGCATGGACGGATGGCTTATGAATGGCAACTATACAGCTGAAGGATCTTAAGAATATTAAAGAATCAGTTGTCTCACATGGTCTCCATAGCCCATACATAAAACAGCAATTACATTCATGGACAACATTTAATAGGGTAACACCCACAGATTGGGAACGATTAGTAGCAGCTGTACTTGAGAATTAATGCCAAATCCAGTGGAGGCATTAGTAAGGGAAGAGGCCAAGCTCCTTGAGAGTCAGGGCATAAAGGAAGGTTTTGAAGCTCCTCTAGATAAGCTTCTTGGTCAGGGTATTTATGCTGACCCACAGGTTCAGGCTGAATATGATGACGATATACTGTCTCTATGCAGGAAAGCAGCATTAAATGCTTGGGATAAGGTTCGTGAGCCAGGAGAACGTTAGAAGGTTATACCAGAATACAAAAGGGACCTACAGAACAGTTCCAGGACTTCTTACAAAGGTTAACTAGGGCAGTAGAATTACAGGTAACAGATCCAGAAACAAGACAATCAATTATATATACAATAGCTTATGAAAATGCAAACCCAATATGCAAAAGAATATTTTTGCCTTTAAAGATCAGATCAGCTCCACTGTAAGAATGGGTTTGTATGCAGCCAACATTGATTATAATGTACAAGACACTGGAGCTTGTATAGGAGAAGCCATTTCAAAAGGTTTAAGAAGGCAACAAGAAATTAAAAGTTCTAGAGGTGAGGATGTAAGGGCTTGGCAAGGAGAATCACCTTACAGAGGTCAAAATAGGTACCAAGAGGCTAGAGGTTACTACTACTATGAAACAGAACCTTGGGTAGGAAGAGCCTTCCCCTGTAGAAAATGAAGGCACCAGGTGCCTAGATGTTTCAAGTGTGGTTAAAATGTGACATACTAAGAGAAATTGTAGACAAATGAATCTAACAATGCCTCATATGGAAGGCCACTGCCTTCTGGATTTGTGTAGAAGATGTGGTAAAGGCAGACACTGGACCAATGAATGTAGATCGACCAGGGACTTACAAGGAAACCCATTAAGGTCGGGAAACCCTGGGGGAGACTCAAGAAGTCCCCCACATCGAGAAAGGTCGGGTCATTCCCAGTAGCAGTAGAAGACAATCTCTCACAGGACCAATAGATAGTTCTTTGCCTATTTTGAAAAATGATACTGCTCTCGATGGTAGTTTGAATAGTGATGAAGAATCAAGTGTGAATGGACAAAATGAGAAATGCATATTTTGGCCAGCTTCTATTAATGATAAAAGGCCTCAGTTGAAAGTGAAAGTTAATAATAAAGTTATTTCTGGCTTAGTAGACACTGGGACGGATGTAACTATCATTACTCAAAAGTTCTGGCCTCAGAAATGGCCTCTTAGAGAGGCAAATGTACAATTTTTAGCAATTGGAACTCTATCTAGAGTTCGACACAGTGTTAACTCAGTGGTCTGCATTGGACCGGAAGGACAGAAAGGGATACTGAAACCATATATGGCAGATATAGGTATAAATCTCTGGGGTCGTGGTCTCTTACAGAAAAGGAATACTCAGGTTCCTCCACTGTCAGATATAAATAATGTACAATCTTAGGTAGTATAAAAGACCTGGTAAGATGCTATGGAAACAGTTACCAGCCATCCATGCTGTACAGAAATTGATTACAAATGATGGACCTTCAGAGGAGTCAAAGGCCCTGGATTGTAGTGGCTTACAGATGAACCAATTTGGGTAGGACGATGGCCTATGACCTCTGAGAAGCTAGAGGCTTTAGAAAAGTTAGAACAGGAACAGCTAGATGCTGGAAATATAGAGGAATCTACCAGTGCTTGGAATTCTCCTGTATTTGTTATCAAAAAGAAGTCAGGAAAGTGGAGAATGCTGACAGACCTGAGAGCCATAAATAAGGTAATTCAACCAATGCGCTTTCTGCAACCTGGAATGCCATTACCTTCCTTAATACCTAAAGGATGGCCTATCATAGTCATTGATCTAAAAGACTGTTTCTTCACAATACCGTTACAGGAAAATGATAGAGAAAAATTTGCATTTACTGTACCAACTCTTAATAATTCACAGCCAGTTAGGAGATATCAGTGGAGAGTTTTGCCACAAGGAATGCTAAATAGTCCTACTTTGTGTCAGCACTTTGTACAGCAACCTTTAAAAATAATTCGTAAGAAATTTTCAAAATCTCTGGTTTATCATTACATGGATGATGTTCTTTTATCAGATTCTAATAAGGAAACCTTGGAATGTATGTTTGAAATGTTGAAGGAAGTTCTGCCTCATTGGGGGTTACAGATTGCCCCAGAAAAGATACAAAGAGGAGATTCTATTAACTATTTACGTTACAAGATAGACGTCCAAAGAATCAGACCTCAAAAGGTACAAATTAGGAGAGATCGATATCAAACTCTTAATTCTCTTCAGAAATTATTAGGGGAAATTTCTCAATTACAGACGATTATTGGTGGAGAAGGACATGACCTAGAGCATTTTAAAATGGCCCTTAAAAGTGATAAGGACCTAATCATTCCAAGAATGTTATCTGCTGAGGCAGAAAAATAGTTTCAATGGGTAGAAAACAGAATATTGGATGCACACGTAGATCGGATGAACCTTGATTTAGACTGAATTCTGGTTATCTTGCCATCCAGAGAATACCTTTCTAGAATTCTGATGCAGAGGGAAGACACTGTATTGGAATGGATATTTGTGCCACATGAACAGAATAAAAAGTTAAAGACATATATATAAAAGATTTCTGATTTGATTTTAAAGGGTAAATTAAGACTTTGTCTGCTGACTGGAAAAGATCCAGCAGACAATAAAGCAGGTTATAAAGCAGGTGAGGTAAGTAAAGTAGTTCAAAGTCCATATACATCTGTACAGAAGGCAGAATTATATGCAATTCTCATGGTACTTATGGATTTTACACAACCTCTTAATATAGTTACTGATTTCCAATGTGTAGAGAGAGACGTATTACACATTGAAATTGCAGAATTCGTTCCTGATAATACGGAATTAATTTCTTTGCTTTACAATTACAGGAATCTATCAGAAACAGAAGTAATCCTATATATATTACACATATCAGATCCCATACGGGTCTGCCTGGCCCAGTAGCACAAGGCAATGATGAGATTGATTGTTTATTAATTGGAAGTGTGATAGAAGCCTCAGAATTTCATAAGAAACATCATGTAAATAGCAAAGGTTTGAAAAAGGACTTCTCTATTACTTGGCAACAAGCCAAGGAGATAGTGAAAAAGTGTCCTACTTGTTCCTTTTATAGTCAAAGTCTATTCCCAACAGGTTGTAATCCTAAGGGCTTTTGGAGAAATGAGGTTTGGCAGATGGATGTCTTTCACTTTGCAGAGTTTGGAAAATTGAAATATGTGTATCATACTATAGACACATTCTCAGGATTCCAATGGGCTACTGTTCTTAACTCTGAAAATGCTGATTCTGTTGTTACACACCTGCTAGAGGTGATAGCAGTTATGGGAATACCTGCACAAATAAAAACTGGCAATGCTCCAGCATATGTCTCTACAAAATTGTAACAATTTTTCAAATATTATAACACAAAGCATGTTACCGATATACCACACAATCCTGCAGGACAAGCAGTGGTTGAGAGATCTAATAGAACACTTAAGGAGATGCTCAACAAACAAGCTTGGAAGACTAAACCCCCAAACATAGGTTGCATAATGCTTTATTAACACTAAACTTTCTTAATGCCAATGAAAAAGGACAAACAGCTGCAGAAAGACACTGGACTACGGAAAAAACTGCTGAACTCAATCAGCCGGTATACTTCAAAGATGTACTAACCTCTGTATGGAAACCAGGACATGTGTTACGTTGGGGTAGGGGTTTTGCATTGGTTTCTACAGGAGAAGAAAAACTTTGGATACCATCAAAGTTGATCAAGATTCGAGTGGAAAAGGAAAAACATCTCGACAAGGACAAATGACAGGTATTCTACTAAGGTATATCTTATAAACTAAATAGAAACCCCTCAAAGGAAAGGGAGGTGTTTTGCTTTTATATTCACAGGAAAACTCATCTCCAGAAGGCAAAGGACTCTGCATGGGTAGATACTTGGGGAAAATGGTAGCTATAACCATCAAACAAAAGAAATGTGCCATATGGTAAACTTTACAGCTGTCTCTCAAAAAACTCTATTTCTCTTTATTTCTTAGTCCCTATTCAATTAAACCAATGCTGGATTTAGAAATGGATTTGGCTTTCCTCCTCTAAAATACAAGCATGTTATTTAACTAAGCTTTAGTGTTTCTGTATTGTATCAAGAAGCCAATTGATGTAATACAGAATAAAAGAAGAATTTTTGGACTGTATTTGTCTTTTCTTGGATCTTTCTCTCAAGGTGTACACCCTCTCATAATTGTTATGCTCTCATGGTTGCATTCCCCAGCATGTATACATACACCAGCAAACATTTCTCTGCTAACTGTTTATATTTGAGTCCCACACAGCCAATGAAGACCTGCCTGACAGCATTCCCTAGACATCCTGGGAAGAAAATGGGCCACACCTCCTCGACCGCACTGGATCCAACTTGCTCCATTTCAACTGACACTCCCGCCAAAGCTTCGGATACTGACTTCATTAAAGTTGAGGTTTTCAAGGGAGATCTTCTATCAAGAGAATCCCATCTAAAATGGACTGGATACAATCCATTCAAGACTTTTACTACACTAATATTTTCTTCCTACAGGACCCCACATGACTATCATCATCCCATTTCAGCAGGAAGTAACTTGGAGGATGCTACGCCCCCTTTCCCCATTGTTGTCACTTAGGATAGTGTATATACCTAGTTAGTGATAGCTTCCTATTGTTTATGGTTGAGATTGGAAGGAGGTGTTCATGCTTGGATACCTCTGTAAGATGACTTTAGGGTTTAGTTAAAAGAGATAGTTAGGATTTGACATAAGCAGATTGTTGTATCTTCTTATATTTTACCTTAATGATTGTTAATTTTGGATACTTTACACTGTCAAGTTTTAATCCTCTTTTAGACTAAAAGGGGAATTGTAGGGGAAGCTGTAGCCATGACTACTTAGGGGCTGGCTACAGGTGTTCCTGACCACGCTTGTGGTCGGGGTGACGTACTGTGACTGTTTTCTCTTTCGCTTTCTCTTTTGGGCTTGTGTATAGACTGCTGCCATGCCGGCTGGCTAGATCGCTCCGTAAGTAAGGCTTTTCCCTATTAAATACCTTTATATTTCTACCTGACTCCATATTGGTAATTACCCACTATACCTAAGCACTGGCAATAAATAGAAGCAGAAACAGCCCCTGAACTTTCTGGTCCTGCAGATGGATACATAACTGCTTCCAGGACTTGGCTTTCAGAGCCTGTTGCTGAACTCGGATCCTGTGTCATAGAATGCCATTGAACTCAGAACATGATCACAGATCACTGGTTTCAGATGACTCTAAACAGTGATGATGACTGCAACTATAAACAAAACCTGTCTTACCTAGGCCGGCAGAGGACACAGATCTGCCACTTGACCTTGGTATGAGGGTGCCATGGCACAAGTTGGATCTGACAGACAGATCACTGGTGTCAGATGACTATAAGCATTGACGAGGAATGGAACCAAAAACATCCCCTGGACACCTGGGCCAGCAGAGGTCACAGAATTGCCAGTGGCCCTTGCTGCCAAATCTGGATCCCATGTAAGGTCACTGGTGTCAGATTACTCTAACCAGAGATGACAACGGAAAGCAGAAACAGCCCCTGGACTCCCGGGTCCAGCAGATGGACACATAAATGACAATGGGCCTTGGCGTTTCATAGCCTGTTGCTGAACTCAGATCCTGGGCTGGCAGATGGAAACAGAACTACCATTGGTCCTAGGCATGTTGTATAATGCTGCTCAACTCAGATCCTGTGCCAGCATATGGATACTGAACTGCCAATAGGCCACGGCATGACCAAGGCCTCCACCGAACTTGGATCAGGAGCAAAGATCATTGGTGTAGGATGACTGTAAACAGTGATGACGTTGGAAACAAAAACATCACCTGGCCTACCTGGGCCAACTTATGTACAAAGAACTTCCACTGGGACTCTGGACATGTAGTGAAAGACCCTCGGACCGAGGAGTCTCTACAAATCGGACGATCGCCCCCAAAGCACTCAATGTCCAGTCCAGCTGATGCAAAAACAAGAGGTAAGTTTATTATGGGATGTTTGCCCAACCGGGCCTCCCAGTCCAACAGACAAAGGAAAAGCCTTGTTCCTCTAAAGCAGGCTTCTTTTATAGGAGAATAACCATAGGCTTTTAGGGGTTTGGGTACGTGACCAGAGTCACAGATCCTTTGGAGATCTCTTATCTTTGGGGCCGGATGGTCTCCTGACTCAGTGGGATAGTCTGTTCTTATCTTCATGACCCTAGGGCAGGGTGGCCCTCTAGGAATTCTTGGTATTTAGTTAGGTTGTCTTGTGTCCTTGTAAGGGAGATATTTCTGCCAGCTAAGAAATTCCAGGGGCTCAGGTCATTGTGACCTTGGTTAGGTTTCTAACTCAGGTCTCCCTGTTCTTAGGGTGAGAGGTTTGTTTTTCTTCTAAGCTATTTCTTTGTTAATTCTAAAGTCCTTCAGTAGGAACTTGGCCCAGGACTCGGATCCAGAGCACAGATCACTATTGCTATATGACTCTAAATGGTGACAATGAATGTGACCAGAAACAACCCTTGGACTCCCTGTGCAGGCAGATGGATGCAGAACTGACACTGGGCTTTGACATGTAGGAGCTCGCCCCCGAACTCGGATCCAGAGCACAGATCACTGTTGTCAGATGACTCTAAGCATTGACAACAAATGGAGGTAGAAACAGGCCCTGGCCTACCTGGGCCAGCAGATGGACAGAGCTGCCACTGTGCCTCGATGTTTTAAAAACCGTTTCAGAACTCAGATCTTGGGCTGACAGATAACCACCGAGCTGCAACAGGGCCTCGGCATGTCAGAGCTCATTGCTGAACTCTGATCCAGTGCATAGATCAATGGTGTCAGATGACTCTAAGCAGTGAGGACAAATGGAAGCAGAAACAGCCCCTGAAATCCCTGGTCTGGCAGATGGACACAGAACTGGTACCAGGCCATGGTAATTCGGGGTCTGTTGTTGAACTCATATCCTTGGCTGTCAGATGGACACAGAACTGCCTTGGGCCTCAGCGTGTCCAAGGCCTCCACCAAACTCATATCAGGAGCAAAGATCAATGGTGGCAGATGACTGTAAGCAGTGACAACTAATGGAACTAGAAGCAGAACCTGGTTTTCCTGGGCCGGCAGATGGACAGAGAACTGCCACTGTGCCTTGGTGTGTCGTATACTGCCACAAAACTCAGATCCTGTGTCATCATATGGATGCAGTAATGCCACTGGGCCTCGTCGTGTTCAAGGTCTCCACCGAACTTGGATCATGCACATAGATCACTGGTGTCAGATAACTCTAAGCAATGATGAGGAATGGAACCAGAAGCAGCCTTTGCCCTAAATGGGCCAGCGGATGAACACAGAACTGCCACTGTGACTCGGCATTTCAGACCCTTTGACAAACTCAGATACTGGGCTTGCAGACAAGCACACAGCTGCCACTGTGCTTCGGCTTGTCGGAGCTCATTGCAGAAATCAGATGCAGTGCATAGATCACTGGTGTCAGATGACTCTGATCACTGATGACAGATGGATGCAGAAACAGCCCCTGAACTCCCTGGTCCGGCAGATGTACACAGAACTGCCACTGGGCCTTGGAGTGTCATAGAATGCTGTCAAACTCGGATCATGCACACAGATCACTGGTGTCAGGTGAATCTAAGCACTAATGATGAATGGTACTGGAAACACAACCTGACTTACCTGGGCCGGCAGAGGACACAGAACTGAGACTGGGCCTCGGCATGAAGTAGCCATCGCAGAACTTGGATCTGGAACATAGATCACTGGTGTCAGATGACTCTAAGTAGTGACAACGAATGGAATGAGAAACATCGCCTGGCCCCCTGGGCCAGCAAAGGACACAGAATTGCCACTGGGCCTTGCTCTGTAGGATATCATAGCCAAACCTGGAATCCGGTGCACAGATCACTGTTGTCAGATGACTAACCAGTGATGACAACAAGGAAAAGAAAGAGCCCCTAGTCGGACAGATTGACACAGAAATGCCAATAGGTCTTGGCATTTCATAGCCTGTTGTTGAACTCGTATCCAGGGCTGGCAGTTCCATTGGTGAGTCCTCTCATACTCAAGGAGTATGCTGTCTCTGCCTCATGAACTCTACTTTGCTTTTGACATCATATTTTGCACCCAAGTACCTCAGTCCAATAATCCTTCAGTCTAATCTAAGATATGGAATTTAAACATTCCTGGTAGAAGCTATCATGCTAAACTCAAATTCTGTTCAGTAATGTGTATCTATTCATTTTCTTAGTCCATTAATGCACATCCTGGGGACTAGGAAATCCCTGCTTAAAAGCATTTGAACAGTTTATCCAAGGTAACGATAAACGGAAGGATGCCACAATCATAAGTGGTATTTCCCATGGGCTAGGCCGAAGAAGGCTTAGTACACCCAATCCACAAACTCAGAGTCAGCTTGAACTCATGTGCAAAGGCAGAACAAATCGCCTGAACATTCAAGTCGACACAAAATGCCTATTTTTGGAGAGAAGAAACTGCCGAAGGCATAATCCTGAAAACACAAATGATTCAGCAAATGTGGTGTTGGACCTCATCCTTGGACTTACCACCAACCTAAAGTGGTGTCTCACAGTTTGGTCAGTCCACGAGAATGATCTATGCATATTCCCACTCATCAAAGCATGGGCATGGTGAGAGGTCACACAGAGAATGCCCTCATGGCATTCTCAGCAATAGTATTTGTCTTTTGTGTACGTTGAAGGGGAAAGCACGAAATGGAAACTGAACACTGACCAATGGAAACTGTACCTATGAAATTCCATGAACGAAGGATTTCAGACAGGGTGGGAGAGGGAAGGTTGGTAAGAGAGGAGAAAGACGAAGAGGTTCAGAGAAATAGCAAAGAGCAGATAGCAGATAGGAAATGGAAGGGGAGATGGCGAGAGAGAGAAGGAGAGAGAGATGGAGAGAGAGAGAAAGGAGAGACAGAGTAACAGAGCATAAGTGGGTCGGGATCTGTGTTTTGATGGGGTCTCATAAGGCGGCATGCAGACTTATTAACCCTGAAACCCTGACTGAATATTTTACTGCCTGAGTGAGGGCATCATGCCAGGTGCATTGGACAGTTCAGCCTGATGACTGCACCTTTCCTTCCTACTTTTGCTGAACACTGATTTCTGGGGTGTTAGCAATGGCAATTTAGGGAATAAGGATATCGAGTTCTCTAGATTGCATCCTGCTGAAGTAGGACATTGACCAACATTGGGAAGCTGAGAATGTTGTGTTACTAACACATCATGAAGTATCCGTTTGTTTCTTCTTTGGACAGGCCAAGTAGCACTCACTTGGGTCTCCTAGACTTCAACAGATGTCAGCAGTATAGAAGATGAAGGTGGGTTTGGAAACAAAAGTGTCTCTGATTGCCTCGTATCAGAGCGATGATAGGAGGGATGATGGAGTGATTCTCGAAAGAGAGATCCCAGATGATGAAGAAAGGAATAGAGAGGCTCAATACAAATTTTTCTGGAGTGCATCTTTGGCCCTCTTTACATGGGTCCCATGCAGCTCCCTGAAAATTAAAGGGATATTTTGGGTTTGCCAAAAACATAATTTGGAGACTCTTTATGAGAGAAGCGACTCTTTATGAGAGAGCTGCCTCTTTATGAGAGAAGCGACTTGGCTGAAAGCATTCTCATTTTGGAATGGGAAGGGTATATTTTGGACAATACAAAAGCACCTTAATTATGTCATTTTAGAGAGGTTTAGCATGCTCTTCAGTTCTCAGACAGAGACAGATAGACACACACACACACACACACACACACACACACACACACACACACAAACACAGACACACATACACACACTCACACACACACACACACACACACACACACAGAGAGAGAGAGAGAGAGAGAGAGAGAGAGAGAGAGAGAGAGAAGAACACATACAAACAGACATATAAAAGCTCAGTTTAGGTGGAGACCCGTCCAGAACAGGTACAGCTTCGGGTATTCACTCAGGTTGCAGAGGCAATTACAGAGGATTAGACAGAGAGAGAAACAGAGACTTTGGCTTAGGGTAGCAGGCAAACATATTGCAAAACTGTTAGAATTACAGACTCAAACCCAGTCTGTAATACATATACAGAGAGAAACTCTTTATAAGAGTGAGAGACAGTGAGACAGTGAGAGACAGAGTTACACAGACACAGAGACAGAGACATTGAGTGCTAGACAGAGAGTTAGAGAATGAAATGATAGAGGGACACAGAGACAGTCCAAGGCTTAATATAGGCTTAGATAAGTACATTATGCATCCAGAGGGTGGTTACCCACATACTCGTGGAGGAAGCTGTCTCTGCCTAATGAAATAAATAGTGCTGCTGACATCATCTCTTCCACCCAAGTAGATTCAGTCACATGATCTTTCAATCTAATCTAAGAAATGGAATTTAAACCTTCCTGGTTGCATCTCACCATGGAAAACTCACCTTCTTCACAGTAAT
The DNA here is from genome assembly GCF_003668045.3 of Cricetulus griseus. Taxonomy (NCBI): domain Eukaryota; kingdom Metazoa; phylum Chordata; class Mammalia; order Rodentia; family Cricetidae; genus Cricetulus; species Cricetulus griseus. The sequence goes on along the minus strand of NW_023276919.1, from coordinate 7,256,763 downwards.
GTGATTCCTTTCATTCTCTTAGTCCATCGATGTACTTCTTAGGGTATTTGATATTGCTCCACAAAATGGCCTGGAACAGTTTTTCCACGGTAACAGTGGCAGGTACATTCCTTCAAACATAAGATGCACTTCCAATGGTGGTGGCTGAAGGAGGCTCAGTACCCAACAACTCAGAAAATGGAGTCAGCCTTAACTCATCGACAATTGTGGAACCAAAAATACCCACACCATTGAGATGACACAGGGGACCGAACAGTGGAGGGAAGAAACTCCGAAAGTTGCAAGTCTGAAAGCCAAAGGTGATTCAGCAAATATGGTGGTGAACCACATACTTGGGAAACACTCCGTCCCATTTGAGTGTTTCACTATTTGGTCATCAATGTCGGATCATGCGCACAGATCACTGGTGTCAGATGACTCTAAGCAGTGACGATGAATGTAACCAGAAACATCCCCTGGCCACCTGGGCCAGCAGATGAACCAAGAACTGCCACTGGGCATTGTTGTGTAGGATCTCGCTGCCAAAATTGGTTCGAGGGCACAGATCTTTGGTGTTAGATGACTCTAAGCAATGAGGATGAATGGAAACAGAAACAGATCCTGACCTCGATGGGACTGCCAAAGGACGCAGAACTGTCACTGGACCTAGGAATTTCAAGGCTGATGACAAACTCGGATCCTAGGCCACCATATGGATTCTGAACTGCCACTGGGCTTCAGCGAATCCCAGCCCGCAGCTGAACTCGGATAAGGAGCAAGGATCACTGGTGTCAGATGACTCTAAGAAGTGACAGTGAATGGAAGCAGAAACAGCCCCAGACCTCCATGGGCTGGCAGATGAACAGAGAACTGCCACTGGACTTCGGTGGATAGGATCTCGATGGCAAACCTGATCGTGTGCACAGATCACTGGTGTTATATGACTCTTAGCAATGATGTTGAATGGAGCCAGAAACATTGTCTGACCTCCATGGGCCTGTAGATGGACCCTGGAATCCTACTGGGCCTCTCTGTGTCATATCGGGCCATCAAACTCTGATCCTGGGCCACTGATGGATGCAGAACCGCCACTGGGTCTCTTGACAGGTAAGAGCTCGCTCCAGATCTGGGTTCCAGAGAATAGACACTGTTGTCAGATGACTGCAAATAGTGACGACGAATGGGAACAGAAACAGCCTCTGGACTCCCTGTGCAGGCAGATGAATGTAGAACTGCCACTGGGCTTCAAAGTGTAGGAGCTCATCCTCGAACTCATATCCAGAGCACAGATTCCTGGAGTCAGATGACTCTAATCAGTGACAACAAATTGAAGCAGAAACTGCCCCTGGCATAACTGGGCCAGCGGATGGACACAGAACTTCCACTGTGCCTCGGTATTTTAGCCTGTTGCTGAATTCAGTTCCTGGGCTAGCAGATGGACACAGAATTACCACTGGGCCTTGGCGTGTGAGAGAATGCGGTGGAACTCATATCAGGTACACAGATGATTGGTGCCAAATGACTCTAAACAGTGATGATAAATGTAACCAGATATATCCCCTGGCCCACCTGTGCCAGCGGATTGACACAGAAATGTCCCTGTGCCTCGGTATTTTAGAAACCATTGCCGAACTCAGATCCTGTGCTGGCAGATAACACAGAGCAGCCCCTATGCCTTGGCAGAACCGGATCAGGAGCAAAGATCAATCTTGTCAGATGACTGTAAGCAGAGATGACAAATGGAACTGGAAACAGAACTTGGCAAGTCCAGTGCTGCTGCTATCCATCCAGGTAGCAGAGGCAAAGACAGAAAGCCAGAGAGTTTGAGAGACTGGGAGAGAGAGAGAGAGAGAGAGAGAGAGACAGAGAGAGAGAGAGAGAGAGAGACAGAGACAGAGACAGAGACAGAGACAGACAGACAGAGAGAGAATAAGAGAGCCTAAGCAGGTCATGATCTGTCTTTTATCAAGGTCCTTTAAAACTGCTTGCAGACTTAGTAACCATGGAAGCCTGGATTGAGAGAGGACTGCCTGAGTGAGTGCATCAAGCCAGATGGCATGGAAAGGCCAGCCAGATGCCTGCAACTTTCATGTCTACTTTCCCTGAACAATGAATGTTGGAGTTTTAGAAATGGCAATATAGGGAATATGGATATCGAGTTCTCAAGATGGCAATCTGCTGAAGTAGGTCATTGACAATCATTGGGGACCTGAGAGATAGAGCAATAATTACAGAAGACAGTGAGTGCTATAGGGAGAGTTAGAGAATGAAATGACTGACAGACACACAGACAGTCTAAGTCTTAATGTAGGCTTGGATAAGTGCATTATACATCCAGAGGCTGACTACCAACATACTTATGGAAGAAGCTGTTTTGCCTAATTAACTCAGTCCTGCAGCTGACATCATCTCTTGCACCCAAGTAGATACAGTCACGTGATCTTTCAATCTAATCTAAGAAATGGAATTTAAACCTTCCTGAAGAAGCTAACCATGGAAAACTCACCTTTTTCACAGTAAAGTTTAGGGGAAGATGTAGCCACGCCTTCTTAGGGGCTGGCTACAGGAGTACCTGAGCAGGCTTGTGAGGGCATGTTCAGAGTGAGTAGGGGGTCTGCGTTTCGGTTTCGGTTTCTCTTTGATTCTTGCTGTACAGACTACCACCGGCTGGCTGGTTCGCTCTGTAAGTAAGGCTTTTCCCTATTAAATACCCTTATATTTCTACCTGACTCCGTATTGGTAATTACCTACTATATCTGGTTGTCAGAAGCGGGTTATTGGAAACCCACACCCCATTTGGGACAGGCTGTGGGTTCCATCGGGCCCATGGCCTAGACCCAGAAAGCACCCTCTCTCCACAGGTGTTCCCGGCTAGCAGCCTGCCCACAGCAGCTGAGCTGCTCAGAACCATCCACCCAGTTTCTAGCTGCCTAGAGGTGAATAAGTTTCGGCTTTCAGCAGAGGCTTCCCCTGGCTGCTGATGCGGGAAAGCCAAAGCTGAAAAGCCGTATACTCTCTAAGATAAGCGCAGCCGCTTTTGTGACCTCTCTCCACCGCTGACCGAATGCTGCCAAACGCCTCGGAAAAACTGAAGGCCTGTGCTACCTGCTGGTCATATATATTTACAGCATCTGGAGTAGAAATCAGGTAAAATTATGGCGGAATATTTATCATTTGCTAAAATTGGTAATGTTTTTGCTTATTACGTGAATTCACTGTTTGAGGGGGATGCTAATTTGCCAATTACTGGCCTATATGCTGTCATGGCAGTTAGCTTGCTGGTACAAATAGTATTACTAGCCAGAGGACTCAGGAACAGGGACAGAAATAACCTCACCACCTGCTTTCAGGAAATAACAGCTTTACGCAATGAGGTTTTGGAAAACAGATTAGGTCAGACCACAATTGTGCAGCAAGTGGAACAGAAATTGGATGATAAGCTTGGCTCTGTGTCCAATACACTAAAGACAGAGCTGTCTTATGAGATGCAGCATATTTATGATAAGATAAACACAGAGAGATCCTCCATGTCTGAGGCCTTAGAGGCTAGGCTGTCAGAAGACCATGACCAGCTAAAGAATATCTGTAGCCAGCTAGAAACTCAGATAGGCAATGTTACTCATCAACTAGATGCAACGGTGCAAAATACCCAGCATAGGGTTGAAGAATTGGACAATGCCATTCAATCAGTTATTGAAGCATCCAAGGTAGCAGATCAGAAATTTGAGTCTAGATTTGAATGTTTGGAAGATAATTTACAGTACAGGGCTGACAGATTACATAGGTCCATACCGTCGATTGCTGAGGACTCCAAATCAGCAAATCATGATCTGGAATCTAGACTCCAATAGCTAGAAGGCAGTTTCCATGCCATCCAGATGCTGTCTAAGGATGATCGTATGAAAGACCTAGAAAAACGTGTAGATGAGCAGTTAGAGCAATTTACAGATTCACTAACTTGCTTGGAATCTTTTATGATTAAGGAGATTGAAACTTTTCAAAAGGATATCATTGCTAGGCTTAAAGATCATTGGGATGCCGCAGAAGCAGAATCACTCCAATCCCAGGCACCTACTCCACCCAGGTATCGTGACTATTCTTCTAAGGTTGTCACTCGTACACAATTAGTGTACCCAGCTAACATGGTAGAAAAGCCAGCTTCTAAGAACCACACTCATGAACAAATGGTTTATGAATGGCAACCTATACAGCCAAAGAATCTTAAGAATATTAAAGAATCAGTTTTCTCATATGGTCTCCATAGCCCATACGTAAAACAGCTATTACATTCATGGGCAACCTTTAACAGGGTGACACCCACAGATTGGGAATGATTGGTAGCAGCTGTACTTGAGAATTCATGCCAAATCCAGTGGAAGGCATTGGTAAGGGAAGAGGCAAAGCTCCTTGAGTGTCAGGGCATAAAGGAAGGTTTTGAAGCCCCTCTAGATAAGCTTCTTGGTCAGGGTATTTATGCTGACCCACAGGTTCAGGCTGAATATGATGACGATATACTGTCTCTATGCAGGAAAGCAGCATTAAATGCCTGGGATAAGGTTCGTGAGCCAGGAGAACGCCTAGAAGCTTATACCAGAATAGAACAGGGACCTACAGAACAGTTCCAGGACTTCTTACAAAGGTTAACTAGGGCAGTAGAATTACAGGTAACAGATCCAGAAACAAGACAATCAATTATATATACAATAGCTTATGAAAATGCAAACCCAATATGCAAAAGAATACTTTTGCCTTTAAAGATCAGATCAGCTCAGTTAGAATAATGGGTTTTATATGCAGCCAACATTGACTATAATGTGCAAGATACTGGAGCTTGGGTAGGAGAAGCCATCTCCAAAGGTTTAAAACGGCAACAGGAAATTAAAAGTCTAGAGGTGAGGATGTAAGGGCTTGGCAAGGAGAAGCACCTTACAGAGGTCAACATAGGTACCAAGAGGCTAGAGGTTACTACTACTATGAACCAGAACCTTGGGGAGGAAGAGCCTTCCCCTGGAGACCACGAAGGCGCCAGGAACCTAGATGTTTCAACTGTGGTAAAATGGGACATACTAAGAGAAATTGTAGACAAATGAATTCTAACAATGCCTCATATGGAAGGCCACTGCCTTCTGGATTGTGTAGAAGATGTGGTAAGGGCAGACACTGGACCAATGAATGTAGATCGACCAGGGACATACAAGGAAACCCATTAAGGTCGGGAAACCCCGAGGGGGGCCTCAAAAAGTCCCCCACATCGAGAAAGGTCAGGTCATTCCCAATAGCAGTGGAAGTCAGTCTCTCACAGGAACAATAGATAGTTCTTTGCCTATTGTGAAAAAAGATATTGCTCTAGATGGTAGTTTGAATAGTGATGAAGAATCAAGTGTGAATGGACAAAATGAGAAATGCATATTTTGGCCAGCTTCTATTAATTATAAAAGGCCTCAGTTAAATGTGAAAATTAATAATAAAGTTATTTCTGGCATAGTGGACACTGGGGCGGATGTAACTATTATTACTCAAAAGTCTTGGCCTCAGAAATGGCCTCTTAGAGAGGCAAATGTACAATTTTTAGGAATTGGAACTCTATCTAGAGTTTGACAGAGTGTTAACTCAGTGGTCTCCATTGGACCGGAAAGACAGAAAGGGATACTGAAACCATACGTGGCAGATACAGCTATAAATCTCTGGGGTCGTGATCTCTTACAGCAATGGAATACTCAGATTGATATTCCTCCAGTGTCAGATACAAATTATGTACAATCTTTAGATAGTAGAAAATATCTGGTAAGACGCTATGGAAAACGGTTACCAATCATCCATGCTGTACAGAAACTAGGTACAAATGATGGACCTTCAGAGGAGCCAAAGGCCCTGCCATTGAAGTGACTTACAGATGAACCAGTTTGGGTAGGACAATGGCCTATGACATCTGAGAAGCTAGAGGCTTTAAAAAAGTTAGTACAGGAACAGCTAGATGCTGGACATATAGAGGAATCTACCAGTGCTTGGAATTCTCCTGTATTTGTCATCAAAAAGAAGCCAGGTAAGTGGAGAATGCTGACAGACCTGAGAGCTATGAATAATATAATTCAACCAATGTGCTCTCTGCAACCTGGAATGCCATTACCTTCCTTAATACCTAAAGGATGGCTTATCATAGTCATTGATCTAAAAGACTGTTTTTTCACAATCCCATTACAGGAAAATGAAAGAGAAAAATTTGCATTTACTGTATCAACTCTTAATAATTCACAGCCAGTTAGGAGATATCAATGGAGGGTTTTGCCACAAGGAATGCTAAATAGCCCTACTTTGTGTCAACACTTTGTACAGCAACCTTTGGGAATAATTCGTAAGAAATTTTCACAATCTCTTGTTTATCATTACATGGATGATATTCTTTTATCAGATTCTAATAAGGAAACTTTGGAACGTATGTTTGAAATGGTGAAGGAAGTTCTGCCTCGTTGGGGATTACAGATTGCACCAGAAAAGATACAAAGAGGAAATTCTATTAACTATTTAGGTTACAAGATAGACTTACAGAGAATCAGACCTCAAAAGGTACAAATTAGGAGAGATCGGTATCAAACTCTTAATTCTCTTCAGAAATTATTAGGGGAAATCTCTCAATTACAGACAATTATTGGTGTAGAAGGACATGACTTAAAGCATTTAAAAATGGCCCTTAAAGGTGATAAGGACCTAAACAGTCCTAGAATATTATCTGATGAGGCAGAAAAAGAGTTACAATGGTTAGAAAACTGAATATTGAATGCACATGTAGATCGGATAAACCTTAATTTAGACTGTATTCTGGTTATCTTGCCATCCAGAGAATACCCTTTTGGAAGACACTATATTGGAATGGATATTTCTGCCACATAAACAGAATAAAAAGTTAAAGACATATATAGAAAAGATTTCTGATTTGATTTTAAAGGGTAAATTAAGACTTCGCCAGCTGACTGGAAAAGATCCAGCAGAAATTATAGTACCTTTAACTAATGAAGAAATTTCTTCCTTATGGAAAGATAATGAATATTGGCAAATAGCTCTTACTGACTTTTTGGGAACAATTAGCAACAACTATCCCAAAACTGACAGAATTAAATTCATAAAAATGACAGTCTGGATTCTTCCACGTATTGAAAGACAAACTCCCATTTCTGGAGTTCTTACCTTCTTCACTGATGCCAACAAATCAGCTAAGGCAGGTTATAAAGCAGGTGAGGTAAGTAAAGTAGTTCAAAGTCCATATACATCTGTACAGAAGGCAGAATTATATGCAATTCTTATGGATTTTACAGAACCTCTTAATATAGTTACTGATTCTCAGTATGCAGAGAGAGTCGTGTTACATATTGAGACTGCAGAATTTATTCCTGATAATACAGAATTAACTTCTCCGTTTTTACAATTACAGGAAACTATCAGAAACAGAAGTAATCCTATGTATATTACACATATCAGATCCCATACGGGTCTGCCTGGCCCACTAGCACAAGGCAATGATGAGATTGATCGTTTATTAATTGGAAGTGTGCTAGAAGCCTCAGAATTTCATAAGAAACATCATGTAAATAGCAAAGGTTTGAAAAAGGACTTCTCCATCACTCTGCAACAAGCCAAGGAGATAGTAAGAAACTGTCCTACATGTTCCTTTTATAAACAAACTCCATTGCCAGCAGGTTGTAATCCTAAGGGCATTCAGAGAAATGATGTTTGGCAGATGGATTTCTTTCACTTTGCAGAGTTTGGAAATTTGATATATGTGCATCATACCATAGACACATTCTCAGAGTTCCAATGGGCTACTGCTCTTAACTCTGAAAAAGCTGATTCTGTTATTATACACCTGCTAGAGGTGATGGCAGTTATGGGTATACCTGCACAAATAAAAACTGACAATGCTCCAGCATATGTCTCTACGAAATTGGAACAATTTTTCAAATATTATAACATAAAGCATGTTACTGGTATACCACACAATCCTACAGGACAAGCAGTGGTTGAGCGATCTAATAGAACACTTAAAGAGATGCTCAACAAACAAGCTTGGAAGACTAAACCCCCCAAACATAGGTTGCATAATGCTTTATTAACAGTAAACTTTCTTAATGCCAATGAAAAAGGACAAACAGCTGCAGAAAGACACTGGACTACGGAAAAAACTGTTGAACTCAATCAGCCGGTATACTTCAAAGATGTACTAACCTCTGTATGGAAACCAGGACATGTGTTACGTTGGGGTAGAGGTTTTGCATTGGTTTCTACAGGAGAAGAAAAACTTTGGATACCATCAAAGTTGATCAAGATTCGACTGGAAAAGGAAAAACCTCTCGACGAGGACAAATGACAGGTATTCTACTAAGGTATATCTTATAAACTAAATAGAAACCTCCCAAAGGAAAGGGAAGTGTTTTGCTTTTATCTTCACAGGAAAACTCATCTCCAGAAGGCAAAGGACACTGCATGGGTAGATACTTAAGAAGAAAAGATAGCTATAACCATCAAATAGAAGGAATGTGCCATATGGTAAACTTTACAGCTGTCTCTCAAAAAACTCTATTTCTCTTTATTTCCTAGTCCCTATTCAATTAAACCAATGCTGGATTTAGAGGTGGATTTGGCTTTCCTCCTCTAAAATCCAAGCACATTATTTAACTAAGCTTTAGTGTTTCTGTGTTGTATCAAGAAGCCAATTGATGTAATACAGAATAAAAGAAGAATTTGGGGACTGTCTTTGTCTTTTCTTGGATCTTTCTCTCAAGGTGTACACCCTTTCATAATTGTTATGCTCTCATGGTTGTATTCCCTAGCATGTGTACATACACAAGCAAACATTTCTCTGCTAACTGTTTATGTTTGAGTCCCACAAAACCAATGAAGACCCGCCTGACAGCAATCCCTGGACACCCTGGAAAGAAAATGGGCCACACCTCCTCGACTGCACTGGATCCAACTTGCTCCATTTCAACTGACACTCCGGCCAGAGGTTCGGGTACTGACTTCAATCAAGTTGAGGATTTCAAGCGAGATCTTCAATCAAGTGAATCCCATCTAACATGGACTGGATACTAACATTTTCTTTCTACAGGACCCCACATGACTATCATCGTCCCATTTCAGCAGGAAGTAACTTGGAGAATGCTACGCCCCCTTTCCCCATTGTTGTCACTTAGGATAGTGTATAAACCTAGTTAGGAATAGCTTCCTATTGTTTATGGTTCGGTTTGGAAGGAGATGTTCATGCTTGGACACCTCTTTCAGATGACTTCAGGGTTTAGTTAACATAGATAGTTAGGAGGTGACATAAGCAGATTGTTGTATCTTCTTATATTTTACCTTTATACTGTTAAATTTTAATCTTCTTTTAGACTAAATGGGGAATTGTAGGGGAAGCTGTAGCCACGCCTTCTTGGGGGCTGGCTACAGGAGTACCTGAGCAGGCTTGTGAGGGCGTGGTCAGAGTGAGTAGGGGGTCTGCGTTTCAGTTTCGGTTTCTCTTTGCTTCTTGCTGTACAGACTACCACTGGCTGGCTGGTTCACTCTGTAAGTAAGGCTTTTCCCTGTTAAATACCCTTATGTTTCTACCTGACTCCATATTGGTAATTACCTACTATAGTAATGGGATTCCTTTCATTCTCTTAGTCCATTTATGTACTTCTTAGGGTAATTGATATTGCTCCACAAAATGGCATTGAACTGTTTTTTCATGGAAACAGTAGCAGCTGGATTGCCTTAAACATAACATGCACTTCCAATGGCGGGAGTTGTTGAAGGAGGCTCGGTAACCAACATCTCAGAAGCCAGAGTCAGTCTTAAGTCATAAACAATTTTGGAACAAAAAATGCCCGAACCGTGGTGACAAAACAGGGGTCCAAAGAGTGGAGGAAAAAATCTCCCTAAGTCTATATCTGAAAACACAGGTGATTCAGCCAATGTGGTGGTGGACCTCATCCTTTTGAAACGCACTGTCCTCATGGGGTCTTGCTCCAGAAAAAGATCTCTGCAACCTCTCGCTCAACCGAGCCTGGGTATGGAGAGAGTTTCCAGAGAGAGAGCCTCCATGGCGTTCACAGCTCCAGAGTTGGTCATTTGTTTACGTGGAAGGGGAAAGCTCTCTATGGAGACGGAACCCTGAACAATGGAACACGAGTCTGATAATGTCCATGATCCCTAGTTTTTTTTGACATGTTTGAAGAGGTTGGGTAGAGATCTGTCTTTTAAAGGGTCCTATAACCTTGCCTGCAGATGTATTACCCATGGAACCCTGGACTGAACAAAGTACTTGCTGAGTGAGTGCACTGTTCCAGGTGTCCTGGGCAGGTAGCAGGATGACAGGCCCTTCATTCCTATCTTCAATCATTATGGAAATTTTGAGTCTTAGACTTCGCAATATTGGGAAAAACGATGCCGAGTTCTCCATACTGCTTCTTTTTGATGAAAGGGAATTGACCAATTTTGAGGGCCCCAAGAATAGTGGGGTACAACCACATCCTGGAGTACCTGGTTGGTCCACGGATATCCAGAGTGTGTGGCACTGACTTGGTCATCCTAAGTCTTGGCAGATATCAGCCTTGTTGGAGTTGATGTTAAATATATAAAATAAAATATTTCTTAATCTTGGTGACAGAGGGTTGCATGGACAGATGAGGTAGGGTTTTTCCAGTGCAAGGTACCAGATGTTTAGGAGAGGAATCTGGGAACATTGAGAGCCTGAAAACTATTTATCTGGAGCGAATGTTTGGAACTTTTCGCATGGGTCCCATTCAGCTCACTGGAACTTACATGAAAAAATTGGGTTTGCCAAAAACATAAATTGGAGACACTTCAGCTTTCTTTTTGATACAAGCATCTTGACTGAAAGCATTCACATGTTTGAAAAAGAAGTGTATCTATAGGACAATAAAGACACCTTAATTTTGCCATTTTATAGTGGGTTAGCATGCTCTTCAATACTCTGACAGAGAGAGAAAAACACACAGCAAGGGAGACACATGCAAACAGACAGATAGACAAAAGGAAAAGATTTTATACAGAACAGTCCTGAGCAAGTCCAGGGCTGCTGCTATTCATCCAGGTAGCAGAGGCAAAGACAGAAGACCCCAAAAAGTGTGAGAGACTGGGACAGAGATAAATAGAGAGAGAGACAGAGACAGAGACAGAGACAGAGACAGAGACAGAATTTCAGAGTGAGAATAAGAGTGCCTAAGTGGCTTGGGATCTGACTTTAACAGGGTCCTTTAAAGCTGCTTGCAGACTTAGTAACCTTGGAAGCCTGGATTAACAGAGAAATGCCTGAGTGAGTGCATCAAGCCAGGTGCCATGTACAAGCCATCCAGATGCCTGCACCTTTCATTCCTACTTTCCCTGAATACTGAATGTTGGGGTTTTAGAAATGGCAATTTAGTGAATATGGATAACGAGTTCTCAAGATTGCATCCAGCTGAAGTAGGGCATTGACATTCATTGGGGACCTGAGAATGTTGTGGTAGCACCAAATCCTGGAATATCTCTTTGTCCCTTTCTTGGACAGGTCAGGTAACACTCACACTGTTCTCCTAGAATTCAACAGATGTCAGCAGTGGAGGAGATGAAATTAAATTTAGAAATCATGGTATGAGAGCAGTGACAGGACCGATGATGGGGAAATTTGCAAATGATATATCCCAGATGATGAAGAAAGGAATCTGGGTTCATAAAAAGGCTGAATACTACTTTTCTGGAGTGTATCTTTGGACCTGTTTGCATGGGTCCCATTCAGCACCCTGGACCTTAATTTTGCCATTGCAAAGAAGTTTAGCATGCTCTTCAGTACTCAGAGAGAGAGACAGATAGACACACACACACACACACACACACAAACACACAAACACACACACACAGCGAGAGAGAGAGAGAGAGAGAGAGAGAGGGAGACAGAGAGAGAGTGATAGAGAGAGCAGAACACGTACACACAGACAGATCAAAAGCTCAGTTTAGGTGGAGACCAGTCCATAACAATTACAGCTTCAGGTATTCACCCAGGGTGCTGAGGCAAAAACAGAGGACTACACAGAAGCTAGACAGAGACTTTTGCTTAGGGTAGCAGGCAAACACATTTCACAGCAGTTAGAATTATAGATTCCCACCCAGGGTGTAGAGACATATACAGAGAGACACAGAGAGTGAGAGACAGAGATACACAGAGATAGAACCTGAGACAGAGACAGAGACATTGAGTGCTAGAGAGAGAGTTAAGAGAGTGAAATGACAGACACAGACAGTCCAAGGCTTAATGTAGGCTTGGATAAGTGCATTATACATCCAGAGGCTGGCTACCAACATACTCATGGGAGAAGTTGACTCTGCCTAATGAACTTAGTCGTGCTGCTGACATCATCTCTTGCACACAAGAAGATGCAGTCACATGATCTTTCAATCTAATCTATGAAATGGTATTTAAACCTTTCTGAGGAAGCTAACCGTGGAAAAAACTCACCTTTTTCACAGTAATGTGATTCCTTTCATTCTCTTAGTCCATTTATCTAATTCTTGGGGTACTTGATAGTGCTCCACAAATTGGCATTGAACAGTTTTTCCACAGTAACTGTAGCAGCCCGATTCCCTTAATTGTAAGATGCACTAATGGGGGTGGCTGAAGGAGGCTTGGTACCCAACATCTAAGAAGAAGGAGTCAGCCTTAACTCATCGACAATTTTGGAACAAAAATGCCAAAACCATTGAGTTTACACATGGGTCCAAACAAGGGAGGGATGGAACTCCCAAAGTCGTAAGTCTGACACCCACAGGTGATTCAGCAAATGTGATGGTGGACCTCTTCCTTGGGAAACACACTGCGTTCTTGGGGTGTTTCATCATTCAGTCATCTCCAGAAAATATCTCTGCAATGTCCCGATCAACCGAGCCTGGGAATTAAGATAGTTCACAGAGAGAGAGAGAGAGAGAGAGAGAGAGAGAGAGAGAGAGAGAGAGCCTCCATGGCCTTCACAGTTCCAGCGTTGGTCTTTTGTTTACATGGAAGGGGAAAGCTTGCTATGGAGACGGAACCCTGAACAATGGAACAGGAATCTTAGAATGTCCCTGAACTTTAGATTTTCTGACATGGTTAGAGAGGTTGAGTGTTGCAGACAGGAGAAGAGATGAAGAGGTCCTATGGATGATACCAGACACAAGATATCAGAGAGGACTTGGAAGGCAACAGAGAGAAAAATTCATTGGTTGTGGGTAGGGATCTGTCTTTTAAAGGGTCCTATAATCATGCCTGCAGAATTAGTACCCATGGAACCCTGGACTGAACAGAGTACTGGCTGAGTGAGTGCACCCTTCCGGGTTTCATGGGCAGGACAGAAGCCAAGACCTTCATTCCCACCTTCATTTTCTATGGAAATTTGGGGTATTAAACTTGGCAACATTGGGAATAACGATATCGAGTTCTCAAGACTACTTCTTTTTGAAGTAAGGGCATTGACCAACTTTGGAGGCCCTGAGAATAGTGAGGTAATACCACAGCCTGGGAACCCTGGTTGCACCAAGTATTTCCAGAACATGTGGCACTGTCTTGGGATATCAGCAGTGTAGGAGATGAGGTTAAGTTTAGAAAACAAAATATTTTTTATATCTTGGTGACAGAGGGTTGCATGGTCAAATGAGGGAGGGTTTCCCCAGTGAAGTACCAGATGAGGAAGAGAGGAATCTGGGAACTGTTAATCTGGAGTGAATCTTTGGACCTTTTTGAATGGGTCCCATTCAGCTCACTGAACCTTACATGAAAACTTTGGGTATTCCAAAAACATAAATTGGAGACAGATTAGCTGCCTTTTTTGATACAAAGTACTTGACTAAAAGCATTCACATTTTTTAAAAAGAAGGGTATCTACAAGACAATTTGCTGCTGCTATTCATTCAGGTTGCAGAGGCAAACTAAGAAGGCCAGAGAGTGGGTGAGAGACTGGGACAGATAGAGAGACACACACATACACACAGGGAGAGAAGAGAGAGAGAGAGAGAGAGAGAGAGAGAGAGAGAGAGAGAGAGAGAGAGAGGGAGAGCAAGACAGAGACACAGAGAGACAGAAAGAGGTGGTTCTCAGCTACCAGGCATTTCCAGTGCAATTCCCGTAGTCTTATAGGGGGTGCACCAACAGGGTGAAGGTACGTACACAGAAAGAGAGTATCAGTGAGTAATAGAGAATTAGAGTTAAAAATTCAAACATACAGACAGAGAGACACACAGACATACCAAGGCTTTGTGTAGGCTGAGATATGTGTATACCACGGCCCTGGGTGGGTCCTCTCATACTCAAGGAGTATGCTGTCTCTGCCTCATGAACTCTGCTTAGATTCTGACATCATTGGATGCATCCAAGTACCTGAAGTCCAAAGATCCTTCAATCTAATCTAAGATATGGAATTTAAACCTTCTTGGAAGAAGCTACCATGCAAAACTCTAATTTCACTCAGGAATGAGTGTCTTTTCATTTTCTAAGTCCATTAATACACAACTTGGGGAATATTATGTTCCCCTTTAAAAGCATTTGACCAGTTTTTCCTAGGTAATTCTATACACAGAATACCTATTATTGGAGTGAAGAAACTGCCTAAGGCATAATCCTAGTCTTCGGGGTGTCAGAGACCACTGCAGAACTCGGGTACAGGAAAGGGAGATGGATGCAGAACTGCCACTGGGCCTCTTATTATTCGCTCCTGGGGATGAATTTGGATCGCGGGCAAGAAGATTGATGCTGAAATGCAACTGTGATTTGGCGTGTCAGAGCCCACCACAAAACTCAGATCCAGGAATGGCAGATGGACACAGAACTGCCACTGTGTCTCGGCATTTCAGAACCCATTGCCAAACTCAGATCCTGGGCTGCCAGATAACCACAGAGCTGCCACTGGGCCTCAGCATGTCGGAGCTCATTGCCGAACTCGGATCGAGTACATAGATCACTGGTGTCATATGACTCTAACCAGTGACAATGAATGGAACTGGAAAGAGAACCTGGCTTACCTGGGCCGGCAGAGGACACAAAACTGCCACTGGGCCTCGGTGGGAGGGAGTCATCGTAGAACTTGGATCTGGCATGAAGATCACTGGTGTCAGATGACTCTAAATAGTGACAACGAATGGAACCAGAAACATCGCCTAGCCACCTGGGCCAGCGAAGGACACTGAATTGCCACTGGGTCTTGCTGTGTAGAATCTCGCTGCCAAACCTGGATCTAATGCACAGATAACTGGTGTCAGATGACTCTATTCAGTGATGACAATGGGAAGCTGAAACAGACCGTGGACCCCCGGGTCCAGTGATGGACACCGAAATGACAATGAGACTTGGTGTTTCGTAGCCTGTTGCTGAACTCAGATAGTGGGCTGGCAGATGGACACAGAATTTCCACTTGGCCTTTGTGTGTTGGGGAATGCTGTCGAACTCAGATTAGGTGCACAGATGATTGGTGTCAAATGACTCTAAGCAGTGACGATGAATGTAACCAGAAACATCCCCTGTTACACCTGGGCCAGTGTATGGACACAGACCTGGCACTGTGCCTCGGCATTTTGGAACCCGTTGCAAACTCAGATCCTGTGCTGGCAGATAAACACAGAGCAGCCACAGGGCCTTGGCATGTCATATACCCTCACCAAACTCGGATCCTGGGCCAGGATATGGATGCAGGACTGCCACTGGGCCTCGAAGTGTCCAAGGCCTCCACCAAACTTGAATCAGGAGAAAAGATCACTGGTGTCAGATGACTCTAAGCAGTGATGACAAATGGAACCAGAAACATCACCTGGCCTACCTGGGCCAGCAGATGATCAAAGAACTGCCACTGGGTAACAGTGTGTAGGATCTTGCTACCAAAACTGGATCCAGTGCACAGATCATTGGTGTTAGATGACTCTAAGCAATCATTGTGAATGGAAACAGAAACAGCCCCTGACCTCCATGGGCGTCAAATGGACCCAGAACTGCCACTGGGCCACGGCGTTTTGGAGGTTGCTGACAAACTCAGATCCTGGGCTACCATATGGATTCAGAACTGCCACTGGGCATCGGCGTTTCTGAGCCTGCAGCCGAACTTGGAACAGGAGCAAAGATCACTGGTGTCAGTGATGACGAATGGAACCAGAAACAACCCCCAACCTCCATGGCCTGGCAGATGAACACAGAACTGCCAATGGACCTCGGTGTATAGGATCTCACTGCCAAACATGGATCCAGTGCACAGATCACTGTTGCTAG
This sequence comes from Cricetulus griseus, assembly GCF_003668045.3. Lineage (NCBI taxonomy): Eukaryota > Metazoa > Chordata > Mammalia > Rodentia > Cricetidae > Cricetulus > Cricetulus griseus. Next base: position 7,240,532 of record NW_023276919.1, on the reverse strand, counting down.
ATTACTCTAAGCAATGATGATGAATGGAAGAAGAAACAGCCCCTGACCTCCTTGGGCCTGCAGATGGACACTAGACTCCCACTGGGACTCGGCATGTCATATACCACTGAGAAACTCGGATCCTGGGCCACCATATTGATGCAGAATTGCCACTGGTCCTTGACATGTAGGAGCTTGCCCCGGAACTCGGATCCAGAGCATAGATCTCTGGTGTCAGATGACTGTAAGCAGTGACAAAAATGGAAGCAGAATCATCCCTGGCATACCTGGGCCAGTGGATGGACACAGAACTGCAACTGTGCCTCGGTATTTCAGAACCAATGTGAACTGACAATGGGACTCAGCATGACCAAGGCCGCCACAGAACTTGCATCAGGAGGAAACATCACTGGTTATGATGACTTTAAACAGTGACGACGAATGGAAACAGAAACATCCTCTGGCCTCCCTGGGTCAGCAGATGTACAAAGAACTGCAACTGGGACTCTTGACATATAGGATCTTGGCCCAGAACTCATATCCAGAGCACAGATTACAGTTGTCAGATGACTCTAAATAGTGATGGTGAATGGGACCAAAAACAACCCCTGGATTTCCTGTGCAGGCAGATGGATGCAGAACTGCCACTGGGCTTCGACGTGTAGGAACTTGCCCCTGAACTCGGACCCAGAGCACAGATCACTGGTGTCAGATGACTCTGCACATTAACAACAAATGGAAGCAGAAACAGCCCCTGGCCTACCTGGGCCAGCAGATGGATATAGAACTGCCACTGTGCCTTGATGTTTTCAGAAATCAGATCCTGAGCTGGCAGATAACCAAAGAGCTGCAACTGGGCCTCGGCATATCAGAGATCATTGCTGAACTCTGATGCAGTGCATAGATCACTGGTGTCAGATGACTCAAAGCAGTGAGGACAAATGGAAGCAGAAATAGCCCCTGAACTCCCTGGTCAGGCAGATGGACTCAGAACTGCCACCAGGGCTTGGCGTTTCAGTGGCTATTGCTGAACTCGAATCCTGGGCTGGTAAATAGACACAGAACTGCCACTGGGCCTTGGCGTGTCGTAGAATGCTGTCAAACTCGGATCTTGCTCACAGATCACTGTGACAACAAATAGAAGCAGAAGCATCCCCTGGCCTACCTGGGCCACTGGATGGACACAGAACTGATACTGGGAACTCGTGAGGGAGCCATGACAGAACTTGGATCTAGCACACAGATCACAGGTGTCAGATGACTCTAAGCAGTGACGACGAATGGAACCAGAAAAATTCCTGGCCAGCTGGGCCAGTGAAGGACACAGAATTGCCACGGGGCCTTGGTGTGTAGGATCTCGCTGCCAAACCTGGATCTGGTGCACAGATCACTGGTGTCAGATGACTCTAACCTGTGACGACAACGGGAAGCAATAAAAAACACTGGACTCCCGGTTCTGGCAGATGGACACAGAAATGCCAATCAGACTTGGCGTGTCGGAGAATGCCGTCGAACTCAGATCAGGTGCACAGATCATTGGTGTCAAATGCCTCTAAGCAGTGACAGTTAATGTAACCATTAACATCCCCTGTCCCCTCTGGGGCAGCGGATGTACACAGAATTGCCGTATTGCCTCAGTATTTTAGAACGCATTGCCGAAGTCAGATCCTGTGCTGGTAGTTAAACACAGAGCTGACACTGGGTCTTGGTGTTTCTGAGCCTGCAGCCGAACTTGGATCAGGAACAAAGATCAATGGTGTCAGATGACTGTAAGCAGTGATGACAAACGGAACTGTCCACAGAACATGGCTTACCTGGGCTGGCCGATGGACACCAAACTGCCATTGGCTCTTGGCATGTCCAAGGCCTTCACCGAACTCATATCAGGAGCAAAGATCAATGGTGGCAGATGACTGTAAACAGTGACGACTAATGGAACTGGAAACAGAACCTGGTTTAACTGGGCCAGCAGATTGACACAGAATTTCCACTGGGCCTCTCTGTCAGATCCCGACTCCATATTTGGTTCCTGTGCTGGCATATGGTGGTAGAACTGTGACTGGGTTTTGCCGTGTCCAAGCCTGCAGACAAACTTGGTTAGGAGCAAAGATAACTGGTGTCAGATGACTCTAAGCAGTGACAGTGAATGGAACCAGAAACAGCCCCTGATCTCCATGGGCTGGCAGATGAACACAGAACTTCCAATGGGCCTACCTGTGTAGGATCTCACTGCCAAACCTGGGTCCTGTGCACAGATCACTGGTGTTAGATGACTCTAAGCAATTACGATGAATGGAACCAGAAACAGCCCCTGACCTCCAAGGGCCTGAAGATGGACGCTGGACTCCCTCTGGTCCTTGGCATGTCATATACCACCACCAAACTCGGATCCTGGGCCAGCATATGGATGCAGAACTGCGAATTGGCCTCGGCGTGTCCAAGGCCACCACTGAACTTGGATCAGGGGCAAAGATCACTGGTGTCAGATCAATCTAAGCAGTCATGACAAATGGAAGCAGAAACAGCCACTGACATCCATGGCCCTGCAGATGGTCCTGGACTCCCACTGTGCCTCGGCGTGTCATATACCGCCACCAAACTCGTATCCTGGTCCAGCATATGGATGCAGAACTGCCACTGGACCTTGGACCTTTAAGTAAGATTCTATAAGGAGATAATGATCCAGATGTCCCCAGAGAGTTAACTAAGAAGGTAGATAAGTTCTATAATTAGAGGAGGCGATTCAGCATCATCAGATATATTGACTATGCAAAACCATGGAAAGCTTATGTGCTCCCCACAAAGCATTGTCGAACTTCTGTTCTATGGCAGAAGGAACCATTACTATGGTTGCGCCTACCCGTCTCACCAGCCTAAATATTTTAAACCCTTATTTTGAAGCATTAGCCTACATGGTGCAGAAATGCCATCTAGATTTTAAATGTCTCCTATGCTAAGCAATAGTTTAATTGGTTGTTTCAAATGAATGAGTCATGGGTGATTGTCTTTGCTCATTTTTCAGGAAGAACTGATAATCAATTTCTAGCTCATGGATTATTGCATCCTTTTGTATTTCCAAAATTGTAAAAAACAACCCTATAAAATATGCTATGTTAACTTTTACCAATGGTTCTATTGGGAGAGTCACTTGCATAGGTTATTAATAGAAAGGAATAGATAGAGCAGACAGCTTTGGCTTCAGCTCAAATAATCAAACGTCAGTGGTCTTGCAGATCCTGGTAAATAATTCATTTATACTGAGAGTCACTATGTATTTAAAGCTCTTTAGGTAATAGAGACAATGCTATACATAGGATCCTATAATAGATTGATTTGAGCAAATTCTTGCTATATATGTTATGCAAATGTTATTAGAAACTAGAAGTCAGAGTCCATTCTTACAGGAATGCAATATGCATTTTACAAGCCTTAGGATAGAAGTATGTTTTAATGAGCAAACTTTAATAAGTTCTGTATCAGAGGCACTAGTGGCATTGCCATGCAGATTTTAAAAGGCCATTTTAACCTTTATACATCTCCATCCCAGAGGAGAATATATGCAGCTGTGAGGATTTTGGAGCTGAACCATCGCACATTCACTAATAACATTATTTGTTTTACAGAGGCTGGTTCCAGCCAAAGATGGGTATGGTTTTCCTTGCCTTCAGGGAATCCTAAGGCAGAACACACATGATGCCAAGCGAGATTCCATGACAGGCACCCGTGGTAGGTTAAAGGGAACCACGTAAAACAGTCACAGTCATCTGTCCTGATGCAGAAGCACAGGTTTCTTTTTATTAATTTAATAGAGAGGAATTGTGGAACACCAAAATCTTTCCACTATGGAATATTTTGAGATCCAGCCTTTGGTTTCACTAAACAGGACACCGGAAAGCTCCAGCCCAATATTGTATTGTTAATTCCAGTGGGCTACTATTGTTTGCCAAGGCCTCAGGGTAATGTGCCTCTTATTTGCATCTCTGTGGACCTAAGCATCTAAATAGGCCCTCACCTGGGTGGAGGTGTATAGGTGTGGGAGTAACTTGTGAGGACAGAAGGTTAAAACTTAGGGGCAAGTGTCTAGAGGAGAGAGGAGAACGAAGAGAGATGATTTGCTCTTGGTCATAGCAGGACAGTTAAGAAACACCAGAAAAGATGGCTAATAAAGAAATGACTCTAATTGTACAACATGGAACTGAGAGCTCTATGAAGATGACAAGATGCCTGTGTTTGGCCTTATAGTCGATTGGTTGCTGGGAGGTTCCAAGTCCACAAACCCCCACTCAGGTAGAACCTCATGGAATAAGGCTGAGACGTGCTGGGTCACGACAAGCAGTGTAGGAGATGAAGTTACCTTTAGAAACAAAAGTGTTCCTGAAGTCCTGGTATCAGAGCAGTGATAGGACAGATGTTGGAGTGATTCATGAAAGAGAGATCCCAGATAATGAAGAAAGGATTCTGGGATCATAGAAAGGCTGAATACTATTTTTCTGGAGTGCATCTTTGGACCTGTTTGCATGGGTTCCATTCATCACTTTGGACCTTAATTGGGCCATTGTAGAGAGGTTTAGCATGCTTTTCAGGACTCAGTCCAGAACTAGTACAGCTTTAGGTATACACCCAGGGTGAAGATGCAAAAACAGACAATTACACAGAGAGAGAAAGAGAGAGTGATAGAGAGACAGAGAGACAGAGAGACAGATAGACAGAGAGACAGAGACTTTGGCTTAGGGTAGCAGGCAAACACATTGCAAAGCACTTAGAATTATAGACTCCAATCAGGGTGTATAGACATATACTGAGTGACACAGACAGTGTGAGACAGAGATACACAGACAGAGACAGAGACATTGAGTGCTATAGAGAGGGTTAGAGAATGAAATGACAAATAGACACACAGACAGTCCAAGGTTTAATGTAGGCTTGGATACATCAAGAGGCTGGCTACCGACATTCTCATGGAAAAAGCTGTCTCTGCCTAATGAACTCTGTGGTGTTGCTGAAATCATCTCTTGCAGCCATGTAGATGCATTAACAAGATCTTTCAAATTAATCAAGGAAATGGAATTTAAACCTTCCTGAAGAAGCTACCCATGGAAAACTCACCTTTTTCACAGTAATGTGATTCTTTTCGTTCTCTTAGTCCATTTATGTACTTCTTAGGGTATGTGAGATTGCTCCACAAAATGGCATTGAACTGTAGTCCCATGGTAACAGTAGCAGCTGGATTGTCTTAAACATAACATGCACTTCGAATGGGGGTGGCTGAAGGAGGCTCGGTACCCAACATCTCAGTAGATGGAGTCAGACTTAACTCATTGACAATTGTGGAACAAAAAATACCTGAGCGGTTAAGATGACACAGGGGTCCCAAAAGAGGAGGGAAGAAATTCCCAAAGTCGTAAGTCTGAAAATGACAGGTGATTCAGCAAATGGGGTGTTGGACCTCTTCCTTGGGGAACACACTGTCCTCATGGGTTTTTCAGCATATGATCAGCTCCAGAAAATATCTCTGCGATATCCCACTCAACAGAGACATGGTATGGAGAGAGATCACAGAGAGAGAAGGCCTACATGGCTTACACAACTCCAGAGTTGGTCATTTGTTTACCTGGAAGGGGAAAACTCGCTATGGAGACGGAACCCTGAGCAATGGAACAGGAATCTTAGAATGTCCATGAACTTTAGATTTGCTGACATGGTTGGAGAGGGTGAGTGGTGGAGAAAGGTGAAGTGATGAAGAGGTTCAGAGGAAGATGCCAGAGGGTAGACAGCAGAGAGGACTTGGAAGGTGACAGAGAGAATTATACATTAGTTGTGGGTAGGGATCTGTCTTTTAAACGGTGCTATAACCATGCCTGCAGACTTAGTACCCATGGAACCCAGGACTGAACAGAGTACTGGCTGAGTGAGTGCACCCTTCCAGGTTTCATGGGCAGGAGAGATGCCAAGACCTTCATTCCCACCTTCATTTTTTATGGAAATTTGAGGTCTTGAACTTGGGGACATTGGGAATATTGATATTGACTTCTCAAGACAGCTTCTTTTGGAAGAAAGGGCATTGACCAACTTTGGCGGCCCTCAGCATAGTCAGTTACTACCACATCCTGGATTCCCTGATTGCTCCAAGAATTTACAGAACGTGTGGCACTGCCTTGGGATGTCAGCGTTATAGAAGATGAGGTAAACTTTAGAAAACAATGTATTTATTATGTCCTGGTGACAGAGGGTTTCATGTCAGATGAGGAAGGGTTTTCCCAGGGAAGTTCCAGAAGAGGAAGAGAGGAATCTGGGAGCATTAAGAGGCTGAATACTATTTATCTGGAGTGAATCTTTGGACCGTTTTATATGGGTCCCATTCAACTCACTGGAACTTACATGAAAACTGTGAGTTTGCAAAAATTGGAGACACATCAGCTGCCTTTTTTGATGCAAGAAACTTGACTGAAATCATTCACATTTTTAAAAAGAATAATATCTACAGGACAATAAAAAGCACCTAATATTGCCAATTTAGAGTGATTTAGCATGCTCTTCAATACTCTGACAGAGACAGAAACACATACAGCATGGGAAACACATGTAAACAGACAGAAGAATGGATCAGATTTGGAAAAGAACAGTCCTGAGAAAGTACAGAACTACTAGTATTCAGGTTGCAAAGGCAAAGACAGAAGGTCAGAGAGAGTTTGAGAGAGACAGAGAAAGAGAACAAGAGAAACTAAGTGGGTCAGGATCTGTCTTCTAACAGGGTCCATTAAGCTCCTTGCAGAATTAGTAACCATGGAAGCCTGGATTGACAGAGGACTGCCTGAGTGAGTGCATCAAATCCTGGAATATCTGTTTGTTTCTTTTTTGGACAGGCCAGGGAGCACTCATTTGGGTCTCCTAGAACTCAACAGACGTCAGCAGTGTAGGAGATGAAGTAAAGTTTAGAAACAAAAGTGTATCTAAAGCACTGGATTCAGAGCAGGACAGATGATGTGGTGATTCAGGAAAGAGAGATCTGAGATGATGATGAAGGGAATCTGGGATCATAGAAAGGCTGAATTCTATTTATCTGGAGTGCATCTTTGGACCTGTATGCATGGGTCACATTCAGCACCCTGGACCTTAATTTTGCCATTGTAGAGAAGTTTAGCATGCTCTTCAGTACTCAGACAGAGAGCCAGAAAACACACACACACACACACACACACACACACACACACACACACACACACAGAGAGAGAGAGAGAGAGAGAGAGAGAGAGAGAGAGAGAGAGAGAGACAGAGAGAAACACATACAAACACACACATAATAGCTCAGGTTAGGTGGAGACCAGTCCAGAACAAGTACATCTTCAGGTAATCACCCAGGGTTCTGAGGCAAAAACAGAGGACTATACAGTGACAGAGACAGAGACTTTGGCGTAGGGTAGCAGGCAATCACATTGCAAAGCAGTTAGAAGTATAGACTCCCAACCAAGGTGTAGAGACTTAGACAGAAAAACACAGTGAGAGACATAGATACACACAGATACAAACAGAGACAGAGACAGAGTCAGTGAGTGCTAGAGAGAGAGTTAGAGAATGAAATGACAGACAGACACACAGAAAGTCAAAGGCTTAATGTAGGCTTGGATAAGTGCATTATACATCCAGAGGCTGGCTACCAACATATTCATGGAAGAAGATGTCTCTGCCTAATGAACTCAGTCCTGCTGCTGACATCATCTCTTGCACCCAAGTAGATGCAGTCACATGATCTTTCAATCTAAACTACGAAATGGAATTTAAAACTTCCTGAAGAAGCCAACCATGGAAAACTCACTTTTTTCACAGTAATGTGATTCCTTTCGTTCTCTTAGTCCATTTATGTACTTCTTAGGGTATTTGATATTGCTCCATAAAATGGCATTGAACAGTTTTTCCACGGTAACAGTAGCAGCTAGATTCCCTCAAACATGAGATGCACTTCCAATGGGGGTGGCTGAAGGAGGCTCGATGCCCAACATCTCAGAAGATGCAGTCAGCATCTTACCTCATTGACAATTGTGCAACAAAAAAATGCAGGAACCTTTGAGACGACACAGGGGTCCAAAAAGGGGAGGGAAGAAACTCCCAATGTCGTAAGGCTGACATCCTCAGGTGATTCAGTGAATGTGGTGGTGGAACTGTTCCTTGGGAAACACACTGCATTCTTGGGGTGTTTCAGCATTTGGTCAGCTTCAGAAAATATCTCTGTGATGTCCTGATCAACCGAGCCTGGGTATGAAGAGAGTTCACAGAGAGAGAGAGCCTCCATGGCTTTAAGTGCTCCAGGGTTGGATGTCTGTTTTCATGGAAGGGGAACGCTCGCTATGGAGACAGAACCCTGAGCAATGGAACAGGAATCTTAGAATGTCCCTGAACTTTAAATTTTCTGACATGGTTCGAGAGGGTGAGTGGGGCAGATAGGAGAAGAGATAAAGAGGTTCAGAGGGAGATACAAGAGAGAAGAAAGCAGAGATGACTTGGAAGGTGACAGAAAGAATAATACATTAGTTGTGGGTAGGGATCTGTCTTTTAAATGGTCCTATAACCCTGCCTGCAGACTTAGTACCCATGGAACCCTGGACTGAACAGAATACTGGCTGATTGAGTGTACCCTTCCGGGTTTCATGGGCAGGACAGATGCCAAGACCTTCATTCCCACCTTCCTTTATCATGGAAATTTGGGGTCTGAAACTTGGCAACATTGGGAATAACGATGTCGGGTTCTCAAGACTGTTTCTTGTTGAAGAACGGGCATTGACCAATTTTGGGGACCCTGAGAATAGTGGGGTACTACCACATCCTGGAGTCCCTTGTTGCTCCAAGAATTTCCAGAACGTGTGGCACGGACTTGGGATGTCAGCAGTGTAGGAGATGAGGTTAAGTTTAGAAAACAAAATGTTTCCTATGTCTTGGTGACAGAGGGTTGCATGGTCAGATGAGGGAGGTTTTTCCCAGCAAAGTGCGAGAAGAGTAACAGAGGAATGTGGGAAAACTGAGAGGCTGAATACTATTTATCTGGAGTGAATCTTTGGAACTTTTTGCATGTGTCCCATTCATCTCACTTGTTCTTACATGAAAACTTAGGGTTTGCCAAAAATTAAATTGGAGACACATAAAGCTGCCTTTTTTGGTACAAGCAACTTGACTGAAAGCATTCACATGTTTGAAAAAGAAGGGTATCTCCAGGAGAATAAAAAGCACCTTAATTTTGCCATTTTAGAGTGTGTTACCATGCTTTTCAATCCTCTGACAGAGACAGAAACACACACAGCAAGGGAGACACATGCAAACAGACAGACAAAAGGATCAGATTTGATAGAGAACAGTCCTGAGCAAGTCCAAAGCTGCTGCTATTCATCCAGGTTGCAGAGGCAAAGACAGAAGGCCAGAGCGAGACTGAGAGACTGGGAGAGAGAGAGAGAGAGAGAGAGAGAGAGAGAGAGAGAGAGAGAGAGAGAGAGACAGACAGACAGACAGACAGACAGACAGACAGACAGAGACACAGAGACACAGAGAGACAGAGAGACAGAAAGACAGAGAAAAAAATAAGAGGGCCAAAGTGGGTCGGAATATGTCTTTAACAGGGTACTTTAAAGCTGCATTCAGATTTAGTGAACTTGAAAGCCTGGATTGACAGAGGACTGCCTGAGTGAGTCCTCTGCCACTCAGGTGCCAGGTGCCATGGACAAGCCAACCTGATGCCTGCACCTTTCATTCCTACTTTCCCTGAATACTGAATATAGGGGTTTTAGAAATGGCAATTTAGGGAATATGGATATCGAGTTCTCAAGATTGCATCCTGCTGAAGTAGGGCATTGACAATCTTCTCTATGGAGAAGAATGCGGTATGACCAAATCCTGGAATATCTGCTTGTTCCTTTCTTGGACAGGCCAGGTAGCCCTCACTCAGATCTCCTAGATCTCAACACACGTGAGCAGTGTAGGAGATAAAGTTAAGTTTAGATAGAAAAGAGTTTCAGAATTCCTGGTATCAGAGCAGTGATGGGACAGATGATGCGATGATTCACGAAAGATAGATCCCAGAGATGAAAAAAGGAATATGGTATCAAAGAAAGGCTGAATTCTACTTTTCTGGACTGCAACTTTGGCCTGTTTGCGTGGGTCCCATTCAGCACCCTGGACCTTAATTTTGCCATTGTAGAGAAGTTTAGCATGCTCTTCATTACTCAGGCAGACAGACAGACAGACACACACACACACAGAGACACACACACACACACACACAGAGAGAGAGAGAGAGAGAGAGAGAGAGAGAGAGAGAGAGAGAGAGAGAAGAGGGGGGACATACAAACAGACACATAAAAGTTCAATTTAGGTGGAGACCAGTTGAGAACAAGTAGAGCTTCAGGTATTCGTCAAGGTTGCTGAGGCAAAAAGAGAGGACTAGACAGTGAGAGAGACAGAGTCTTTGGCTTGGGGTAGCAGACAAACACATTGCAAAGCAGTTAGAATTATAGGCTCCCACCCAGGGTGTAGAGACATATACAGAGAGACACAGATAGTGAGAGACAAAGAAACAGAGAGACAGAGACAGAGACAGTGAGTGCTAGAGAAAGAGTTAGAGAATGAAATGACAGACAGACACACAGGCAGTCCATGGCTTAATGTAGGCTTGGATAAGTGCATTATACATCCAGAGGCTGGCTTCCAACATACTCATGGAAGAAGCTGTCTCTGCCTAATGAACTCAGTCCTTCTGCTTACATCATCTCTTGCACCCAAGTAGATCTTTCAATCTAATAAAAGAATTGGAATTTAAACATTCCCGAAGAAACGATCCATGGAAAACTCACCTTTTTCACAATGATGTGATTCCTTTCGTTCTCTTAGTCCATTTATGTACTTCTTAGGGTAATTGATATTGATCCACAAAATGGCATTGAACAGTTTTTCCACGGTAACAGTAGCAGCTGATTTGCCTTAAATATAAGATGCTCTTCCAATGGGGGGTGGTTGAAGGAGGCTCGGTACCCAACATCTCAGAAGACAGAGTCAGTCTTAACTCATAGACAATTTTGGAACAAAGAATGCCTGAACTGTTGTATGACACAGGGGTCCGAACAGTGGAGGGAAGAATCTCCAAAAGTCTGAAAACACAGGTGATTCAGCCAATGTGGTGGTGGACCTCATCCTTTCAAAACACACTGTCCTCATGTGGTCTTGCAGCATTTTGTCAGCTCCAGAAAAAGATCTCTGCGACCTCTTGCTCAACCGAGGCTGGGTATGGAGAGAGTTCCAGAAAGAGAGCCTCCATGGCGTTCACAGCTCCAGAGTTGGTCATTTGTTTACGTGGAAGTGGAAAGCTCTCTATGGAGACGGAACCCTGAACAATGGAACACGAATCTTAGAATGTACATAAACCTTAGATTTTTAACATGTTTGGAGAAGTTGGGTAGGGATCTGTCTTTTAAAGGGTCCCATAAACTTGCCTGCAGATTTAATACCCATGGAACCCTGGACTGAACAAAGTACTTGCTGAGTGAGTGCACTGTTCCAGGTGTCCTGGGCAGGTAGCAGGATGACAGGACCTTCATTCCCACCTTAAATTATTATGGAAATTTTGAGTCTTAGACTTGGCAATATTGGGAATAACGATGTCGAGTTCTCCAGACTGCTTCTTTTTGATGAAAGGGCATTGACCAATTTTTGGGGCCCTGATAATATTGGGATACTACCACATCCTGGAGTACCTAGTTGGTACACGGATATCCAGAGTGTGTGGCACTGTCTTGGTCATCCTAAGCCTCGGCAGATGTCAGCCTCATTGGAGTTGAAGTTAAGTTTATAAAACAAAATATTTCTTAATTCTTGGTGACAGAGTGTTGGATGGACAGATGAGGTAGGGTTTTCCCAGGGCAAGGTACCAGATGTTTAGGAGAGGAATCTGGGAACATTGAGAGACTGAAAACTATTTATCTGGAGCAAATGTTTGGACCTTTTTGCATGGGTCCCATTCAGCCCACAGGAACTTACAGGAAAACATTGGTTTTTCAAAAACATAAATTGGATACATATCAGCTGCCTTTTTTTGATAAAAGCAACTTTACTGAAAGCATTCACATGTTTGAAAAAGAAAGGTATCTAAAGGATAATAAAAAGCAACTTATTTTCACCGTTTTAAAGAGGTTTACCATGCTCTTCAATACTGTGACAGAGACAGAAACACACACAGCAAGGGCGACCCAAGCAAACAGACAGACAAAAGTATCTGATTTATAGAGAAAAGTCCTGAGCAATTCGGGAGCTTCTGGTATTCATTCAGCTTTCAGAGGCAAAGGCAGAAGCCCAGAGTGAGGGGAGAGACTGTGACAGATAGAGAGAGAAGAGAGAGAGAGAGAGAGAGAGAGAGAGAGAGAGAGAGAGAGCACCTAAGTGAGTCGGGATCTGTCTTTTAACAGGGTACTTTAAAGCTGCTTGCAGACTTATTAACCATGGAAGCATGGATTGACAGAGGACTGCCTGTGTGAGTGCATCAAGCCAACTTCATTGGACAGGTCAGTTTGATGCCTGCATCATTCATTCCTAAATTCCCTGAATACTGAATGTTGTGGTTTTAGAACTGGCAATTTAGGGAATAAGGATATGGAGTTCTCAAGATAGCATGCCGCTGACACAGGGCAATGACCATCATTGGGGACCTGAGAAAGGTGTGGTACTACCACATACTGTAATATCTATTTGTTCCCTTTTTTGACAGGCCAGAGAGCACTCACTCGGGTATCCTAGACCTCATCAGATGTCAGCAGTGTAGGAGATGAAGTTAAGTTTAGAAACAAAAGTGTTTCTGAAGTCCTGGTATCAGAGCGATGATAGGACAGATGAAGCAGTGATTTGCGAAATAGAGATCCCAGATGATGAATAAAGAATCCGGGATCATACAGAGGCTGAATTCTATTTTTCTGGAGTGCATCTTTGGCCCTGTTTGCTTGGGTCTCATTCAGCTCCCTGGAACTTACAGGGACATTTTGGGTTTACCAAAACCATAAATTGGAGACACATCAGCAGCCTCTTTATTATAGAAGTAACTTGTCTGAACGCATTCTCATTTTGGAATGGGAAGGTATCTTTTGGAAAACAAAAAAGCACCTTAATTTTGCCATTGTAAAGAGGTGTTGCATGCTCTTCAGTATTCAGACAGAGAGTCAGATAGACACACACACACACACACACACACACACACACAGAGAGAGAGAGAGAGAGAGAGAGAGAGAGAGAGAGAGAGAGAGGGAACACATACAAACATACTTAAACTTGGCAACATTAAGAATAGCAATATCTAGTTCTCAAGACTGCTACTTTTTGAAGAAAGGGCATTGACCAACTTTGTGGTCTCTAAGAATATTATGGTACTACCACATCCTGGATGTGGTTGCTCCACGTTTCCAGTTGTGTGGCACTGTCTTGGGCATCCTAAGCCTCGAGAGCTGTCAGCATTGTAGGAGATGAGGCTAACTTTGGAAGACAAATTATTTCTTAAGTCCTGGTGACAGAAGGTTGCATGGTCAAATGCTGGAGGGTTTTCCCAGGAAAAGGTACCGGAGGAGGAGGAGAGGAATCTGGGATCATTTGGGGAATGAATACTATTAATCTGGAATGAATGTTTGCACCTTTTTGCATGGGTCCCATTTAGCTCATTGGAACTTACAGGAAAACTTTGGGTGTGCCAAAAACATAAATTGGAGACACATCACCTGCCTTCTTTGATATAAGCAACTTGGCTGAAAGCATTCACATGTTTGAAAAAGAAAAGTATTTATAGGACAATAAAAAGCACCTTAATTTTGCAATTTTAGAGTGTTTTAGCATGCTCTTCAATACTGTAACAGATAGAGAGAGAAATACACAACAAGGGAGACACATACAGACAGAGATACAAAAGGATCAGATTTGGCAGATAACAGTCCTGAGCAAGTCGAGAGCTGCTGGTATTAATCCAGGTTGCAAGGGAAAGATAGAAGGCTAGAGAGAGAATGAGAGATTTGGAGAGAGCTAGAGCAAGAGAGAGAGAGACAGAGAGACAGAGAGGTGGAGCTCAGTTAGCAGGCAGTTCCAGTGCAATTCAGGTAGAGTTATAGCGGGCGGCCCACCAGGGTGAAGGGACATACACAGAGAGACAGTGACTTGAGTGACAGAGAATTAGAGTAGAAAATTCAGAAATACAGACAGACACACACACAAATCAAGGCTAAGTGTAGGTTGAGATATGTAAATACCAGGTCCACAGGTGGGTCCTCTCATAGTCAAGGAGTATGCTGTCTCTGCCTCATGAACTTTTCTTTGCTTCTCCCATCATTTGATGCACCCAAGAACCTGCAGTCCGATGAGCCTTCAATCTAATCTAAGATATGGAATTTAAACCTTCCTGGAAGAAGCTAACACGCAACACTCAAATTTTGTGTGTGTCTTTTCATGTTCATCGTCCATTAATGCACAACCTGGGGAATATGACATTCCTTCTTAAAAGCATTTGAACAGTTTTTCCAAGGTAACAGTAAGCGGAAGGTTTCCTCAATCCTAAGATGTATTTCCCATGGGCAAGGCCAAGGAAGGCTTGGTACTCCCAATCTCAGAACTCAGAGTCAGCTTGAACTCATGGGCAAAGGCCGAATGCGTTCTTTTAAAGCAGCCTGCACTGAAATCAATCAGGGGCATAGATCACTGGTGTCAGATAATTGTCCACAGTAATGACGAATGGAACCTGAAACAGCCCCTGACCTACCTGGTTAGCTGGGCCTCAGAAATGCAACTGGGCCTCAGGCTGTCTGAGCCCGTTGCCGAACTCATAACCGGCACACACTGGTGTCAGATTACTTTATGCAGTGTCGACTAACGAAACCTGAAACAGCCCCAATCCTACCTGGCCAGCAGATTGACAAAGAACTGCCACTGGGCCTTGGCATATTGGAGCCCACCGGCGAACTCGGATCAGGCTCACATATCAGTGGTGTCAGAAGACTCTAAGCAGTGACCACCAATGGAACCAGAAACAGCCCCTGGCCTACCTTGGCCAGCAGATGGAGGCAGAGCTGCCACTGAGGCTCGGCATGTTGGATCCTGTCGTTGAATTCTTATCCACGGCCGGCTGATGGACACAGCACTGCCACTGGGCCTGCGTGTCTGATCCCGTCCCTGAACTCAGATCCCTTGCACAGATCAATGGTGTCAGTTGACATTAAGCAGTGATGATGAATGGAACTGGAAACAGCCCCTAACCTACCTGGGCCTGCTGATAGACATTGAACTGCCACTGGGCCTTGGCATGTCAGAGCCCTCCTGTGAATTCGGATCTTGTCCCAGCAGATGGATGAAGAATTGCTAATGGGTCTCCGTGTGTTGGAGCCTGCCTCTGAACTCGGAACTGGCACACAGATCACTGGTGTCAGATGACTCTAAGCCCTGAAGACAAGTGGAACCTGAAACAGCCCCTGGCCTATGTGGGCAGCTAGATGGAGGCAGAAATGCCACTGTGCCTTGGCGTGTTGGATCCAGCTGCTGTACTAGGATCCTGGGCCTGTAGATGGATGCAGAACTGACACTGGGCCTTGGCATGTGGGAGGAAAACAAACCAAGAGACACCGTCATATAGGGAGCCAGTATAGGTTTAAGCAGAAAGCAGCCACAAGGAACATGTACAGACCTCTACAAGGATGGCTAAAACTAACCATCCAAGCAACAGCAGATAGGCTACCTTAAATGCCATACCTGATACTGAGATTGATCATTAACTTATATGCCACCATAGCACCTTCATCCAGCAGCTGATGTAAGTAGAAGCAGACATCCACAGTTAAACACTGAAATAAAATTGTTACAGAGAAGGAAGAGTGATGAGCACAGAGGTCAAGACCAGACTGGTGAAACCCACAGAAGCAGATGAACTCAACAAGGGTGAGCACTTGGCCCCCAGACTTATTACTGGGAAATAAGAATGGAACTGATCAAGACCCTAATGAATGTGGGTTTCAGTGAGAATACCTCTGAAATCGCAGGGACCTCTTGTACTAGATGAGTACATATCCATAGCATGGGAATGGATTTGGGGAGCCCATTCCACACAGGGGTATATTCCCTCAGTCTACACTAGGGGGGGTGCCTAGGCTTCATTCTACAGGATATGAAAGACTAAGAATAGCCCCCATGGAAAATTCACACTCACCCAGAGGAAGAACTATTCTGGGATATGTAGGGTATTTTTGAGGTGCAGGGCAACAGGGGAGGAAGTGAGATTGACAGGTAAAACAAGCTTCCTTTAAATTTAAATAAAAAAAATGGAGGGAAAAATCTATAAAGTACCACAGCTAATGTACCAAAATATGTAAGTGAAATACCAGGAGACGTAAGCCATCAAAAATGTACAATAAACATAGGGTTGCCTTCATTTTGGGAAATGCAGCATATGGCATGTATCTAAGTGGTCATCAACCAGTTTGAATAGCATAATTATGCTTTTACTCACATATGTAATGCACTGTATCCATAGTAGACAACTGTGGTGAAGCAGAAGTAAAAATAGTTGCAGCCAGAGAGAGACTTTTGCCTTCTGCCTGAGTACAGGAGGATATATTGTGAGGTCATGACTGGGTGTGGCTGGTTTAGAATTTGAAGATGTAATAGATTGTGACAGACACATCCTAAGTGTTTCATAGCAAATTTGACAGAAATCTCTCTGCCCATATCATGGGCCAAAGAAACATGGAGCAACTCAGATTGAGTTTTGCCCTTGGGGATTTTAATATCCTAAGGTATGACATTGTACATTTAAGAACACCAAAATGGCATTGATTCTCCAAAGGAGCCAATGACACCAGGTTTGGGCATTTCTAAGCAACTGGAAATGTTAACCAACATGAGGGTACCTAATCTCAATAACTATAGTTTATGAAGTACCTCCTTCAAGTCTTTTATTAGTAGATTTTCTCTTCCATAAGAAGTAAAACCCTATTGTGTATTCTGTCTTTAGTTCTGTAACAAAACTTTTAATTAGATTATTTGTTGTTTTGGTGACAATTTTCTTGAGTCATTTGTAAAATTTAGAAATCAATCCTTGGCTAGAGTTGGGAAGGTAAACACCTTTTCTTTGTTTTGTTTGCTGCTGTATTGTCTTGTTGACTATGTCTTTTTCTTTACAGAAACATCTCAATTTCATGAGGCCACATTACTGTGTGTCTTTGATACAGTTATATTCAGGAAATGGACTCCTGTTGAAATTTCTTCAATGCTACCTCCCTGTTACACTGCTGAGTGGTTCAATGTGGCTGGTTTTATTTTGAATTCTTTGATCCATTGTGACATTTGTTTGGTCCATAGAGGAATATAAAATGGCTAAAGGACACTTATGAAATTGTTCAACATCCAAAGCTATCAGGGAAATGTGAATCATTACAACTTTGAGATATTACATTACACCTGCCAGTATGGCTATAGTAAAAGCACCAAGAACAGATTATGTTGGAGAGGATGTGCAGAAATTATACCTTTTCTGTATTTTTGCTGGAAGTGACAACTTGTACAATCATTTTGGCAGTCAGTATGTAAGATTTTCTGAAAATTGGGTATAGTTCTACTTCACGATCTAGCAATTCCACTCTTTGGCATGGACCCAAATATGTACATTCATACAACACAGACATCTGTACAGCTATGTTCAAAAGAGCAGCATTTGTAATAGCAACATCCTGGAAACAACTAATATGTCCTTCCACTAAAGAATAAATAAAGAAAATGTGATACAATTAATCAATGGAGTACTACTTGTTGGAAAAACAAATGAAACAAATGAATGGAACTAGAAGAGAAGATACTGATTGAGGTAACCCATACACAGACAAATATGTGATATCCTCACCATTGTATTAATATTAGACATAGAGCAAATGATGACTAGCCTACAAAACAATACCTGCTGAGAAGCTAGGAACATCTAGGACCCTATGAGTGACATTCATGGTTCCTGAGAATAGATAAAAAGGAGTAAGAATTAAAAAGGAGAAGATAAAGAGAAATAAGAGCTAAAAAGAAAGATTCAGTTCATTTTTTCTGTTTTATTAATAAAGCTTGTCTATGTTTGATTTTAATGGGAACAGACATAGCTCCCCAGACCTGGGAAAAGTTTGGGAGAGATTTAGGTAAGATGTATGAGTTAAACCCCCCAAAAATTTTTCCTAAAGTTATTCTTAATTATTGCGCTCTTCTCAGGGACGTCATTCAGAGCCCTAAACTCATTTGTGAGAGGTCTTGCCTCTTGCTGACTGTTAAAGACTTCCTTCAGAAGTGGCGACCATTGTCATGTACAGAAGCCAATGACCAACCTTCCCCTATTCCTTCAGCCCGTGCTCTCACCCTCCCAGGGCTCTGCATACTTGTAAGCCTCGGGGGACTCGCTGGTCTGCTCAATGCTGGCAGCATTTTCTTAGAGGTGGTCAAGCTTGGGGGCTGCAACTTACAGCCTTGGGAGATGCTGCCATGGTTGATGGCTAATTAATGTATATAAATGCTATTGATACAGCCAGACAGAAACTATTATTGAGACTTATATAAAAGAAAAGGCAACATATTTAAGCTTAGAATTGTTCAAATTTTAGATGCTCATATTTCAATGATTGACTATAAGCTATTATGTTAAAAATTTCAATTAGGGATTTTTCTTTTCTACAAATTGATCATAACCTAGGCAAAATGAGAAATGTAAAACGTATGCAAGTTATGAATGAACGCTGTGGCGACACCTGGATGCATGATGTGATTGTGAATTTATGAATGCGGATGAATGGAAATGCCTAAATTGCCTAGGATATGATTAGAGATATTTACATTGCCTCGGATATTGTTTAAAAAATATCAAAATCGCTTTAATAGAGTCAAAAAGAGCATCCAGTTAATGAGTCAATGTCTTAACAGGAAAAATTATGATTTGAGACCTAGGAGATAGTCAATTAAAAAGTTAACAAAAGTTTATAGCATTAGCTTAGATATATGAGGAATCTATGATACTTTAAAATTTGGCAGATGAAAGGATATAGGTCTTACTAAATTTTATATGGTTAAAAAAGGACATCTAGAAAATAAGGGTTGATGCATGATTTTGAGAAGGATTTATGAGAAGCCTGAAAAAAGAGCCAAACTGTTAGATTCACAGCTTGGCAGGTCAGCTAACATGCAAGTAAGCTCTTATCAGATTGTCAGCCTCAAAGATTAGATTAGAAAAGGCTACTCAGAAATTCTAAATAAATCTAGAGAACTGTTAAATACATTTGTTATATTCTAAAGAAATTAGGGCTTAATAGATAGCAATTGGAAAGGATAATTTAAAAATCTTTTAAATGAGTTTTTGGAAATTGTTATAAAACATTCATTGGTTAAGTACCTTTTTGGGACATCTAAGGATGATTTAAATCCTTTAAGTAAAATTCTATAAAGAGATAATAATCCAGATATACCCAAACAGCTAACAAGAAAGGTTGACAAGTTCTGTAATTAGAGGAGACGACTCAGCATCATCAGATATATTGACTATGCAAAACCATGGGAAGCTTATGTACTCCTCACAAAGCATAGTCTGATTTCTGGTTTATGGCAGAAGGAACAATTGCTATGGTTGCGCCTACCCGTCCACCAGCCTAAATATTTAAAACCCTTACTTTAAAGCATTAGCCTACATGGTACAGAAATGCCATATAGGCCTAAATTCCCCTTTTTTTTGCTTTTGACTAGCATTTCAGCCTTCTTGGGTCCCTAAATTCGTCCCAAAGTCAACAGGAAGTAGCATGGAAAAGAATGCATCGCCCATTTTCCCTGGCTGAAATGGTAAGTCAAAAGAAACTCCCTTACATGGGGGGAATGCCAATATCTCTCACTCCCTGATGGGAATGCTGGAGAGACAACAATTCCATGATTGCTCTATGCTGCCCTAAAAGAGGAGTGTTGTTTCTATGTTAACCATTTTGGAGTTATTAGGGATTCCATGGCCAACCTCAGAGAAAGACTCAACCATCAGTGAAAGGAACGGGAGTCCCAACAAGTCTGGATTAAAGGAATCTCCACCCTCTTAGGACCCCTACTTATTCTTTTACTGCTGCTTACTTTTGGGCTATACATTCTTAATCACCTACTCCTATTTATTAAAGAATGCTTATCCATAACCCAAGCCCTAGTACTTAATCAGCAATATCAGGCTGTCAGGCAATAAGCAGGACCATGGGTTTTCGGATTAAAACCTCACAAAAAAAAAGATGGGGGAATGAAATATTTTAGTTTGCTGAGAGAAAAAGTTTTAAAAGATTTTAGTTCACAGAGAGATAAAGATTCCCACAGGCCTTGGCCCATTACAAGGGGGCTGGCCCCAACCCCGGACACATCCTATGGTTTAGACGGGGGCAATCGCCAAGACAATCCTCTTTGGGTCACACCTGGCTGGCCAACAGACAATCAAGGACTTTCCAGGGTATGTTCTATGGTTTTTCCTTTGTAGAAAAACAAGTCACACCTGGGTGACCACTCTAACATGAGATCATACTTTGTAATCAATCACTTTATGCTCCTTGCCTGTATGCTGATCTGTGTTTTTTTCCTATATAAGGAGCCTGTAACCCTTGCTGGGGTGTGCAGCTTCCCCGATATTGCTGATACCTGAATGCACATTCGTTCAATGTTTTAGAAAGTATTTTAGAAGAGAACCAAGTATGATACATGTCTCCTACTCTAAGCAACAGTTTAATTGATGGTTTCAGAACAATGATTTATGGGTGATTGTCTTTGCTCAATTTTCAGGAAGAATTAATAATCAGTTTCTAGCTCATGAACTGTTACAATTTTCACTAATGCATCTTTTGTATTTCTAAAATTGTAAAAAGCAGTCCTATAAAAATATGCTATGTTAATTTTTACCAATGGTTATATTGGGATAGTCACTTATATAGGTTATTAATAGAAAGAAATAGATAGAGCAGACAGCTCTGGCTTCAGCTCAAATACTTAAACTGCAAACTGTTATAATGGTCTTTTAAATCCTGGTAAATAATTAATTTAATTTATATACTGACAGTCACTATGTCTTCAAGGATCTTATGGTAATAGAGACAATTCCATACATAGGATCCAATATTAGATTAATTTGAGCAAATTCAAAATGTTATTCACCTTAGAGAATTATCATGTTTATGGGTCACATTGGGAACTTATTAAATAGGCCTTTCCTGATTACTAACCAAATGGAATAAATTAAGTAATTAACAAAATCAGTTGATTTGCCTCAAATAGAAAAAGCTCAACAGGCTTGTAACTTTCTTCATATTAGCAAAAATCTAAGTAAGAAATTTGGCTTAACCAGATAGACTGTTGGTCAAATCATCAAACAATGTGGAATAGGTCCACAATATGGCTATGGCTAATTTAAGGATGAATCCTCAAGGCCTGCTCCCCAACCATTTATGGCGAATGGATATGACTCACATTACAGAGTTTGACAAGTTAAAAATGTGCCACTCCACAAACAGAAGAAGCCACCAGGCATGTTATAAGTCACTGTTTAAGATGTTTTGCTTACAAGGGAGTGCCAAAAGCTATAAAAACAGATAATGGGTCTGGATATACTAACAAAGCTTTCCAGCAATTTTGTGCTTAATTCCCGAGACCGGTGCTACCAGGACAGCCCGTGTGGCCTAGTCACACCCAGCGTGCGTGGACCTGCCAGCCAAGCCCGTAACAGCAGGGACAGCTGGGCCTTTGGGGACGCAGCATGCCGCAGACTTGGGGGAGTGAAACACCTGCCTCCGTGCTTCTGCAGTGGTGGTGAGACATGAGGCTAGCCCACAAGCCAGGCTGTGGTGGGGCAGGCCTTAATCAGCCGAGGATAGCCTCTGGCATCCATCAACGGCTCAAAATTATACTCAAGCCTTATGGAAAGATCCCCTAACATACAAAATGGCACGGACCAGATCCGGTCCTCATTTGTGTAAAAGGACGTGCATGAATTTTTGATACTCAGGCCAATAATCCTAGATGGTTGCCTAAATGCCTTTTAAAACTGAATAATCCACCCAGGGGAAGCCTCTAGAAGCCTTCTAATTCTGCTTAATTCTAGATAAAATATGCTGTCTTTTTGTCTACTGGTGTGTTCCCACCTTCAATTGCCATTGCCGCTGGAAGCCCTTATCAGATCTACAACTACACCTGGATGATCCTCAACCAAGCCAGTGATATTGCCAATGCTTCCACAACTATTACGACCACCCCCTCCTATTCCCCCCTGAGAGTTGATTTATGTGCTTTAGCCCTAGGGGCCTCTCCAGACTAGGGAACCCCTGACCATTTTTCCCCCAGGACCTCTCGCTATCAGGAATGCTGGATTTGCTTTTCCCCTCGGCTGCACTTCCCTGAGGGCATGCTAACTTTCAAAAATCTTCTCTTCACTAATGAGAATTCCTCACTAAGATGGCATTCCGTGAATCATGAGGGCTTGAACTTAAGTCAGGTCTCAGGCAAAGGCCTCTGAGGACCGGAACTCCATTTCACAGAACCCTTACAGCCAATGTGCAACCAAACTATCATTATTAGCCAGTCATCTACATATGTAGTTGCACCTGATGGAACTTACTTTGCTTGCTCTCAGGGACTCACCACCTTTTTTCCACCTTTCAGTTTCTAGAGAGTAAAGATTATTGCGTTTTGGTATGGCTTTTGCCCCGCCTAACAGTACATGCCCTGGAGGAGCTGCTCCCTAGCTGGGAGGAGAGGCCCTGTCACAAAAGAGAGCCCATTTCAGCCATCACCTTAGCTGTCATGCTGGGCTTAAGGGCAGCTGGAGCCGGGACAGGAATAGCTTCCCTAATAACTTCCAAACAGCAATATGCACATTTGACTCCATTGTCCCAAGCAGTAGATAAAGATATAAAAGAACTACAAACAGGACTCCAAAATTTAAAGGACTCTCTGGTCTCCCTGTCAGAAATGGTACTACAAAACAGGAGAGGACTGGATATAATTTTCCTCAAAGAAGGCAGACTCTGTGAAGCTCTCAAAGAAGAGTGCTGTTTTTACAAAGATAAAACTGGGTTAGTACAAGATAGTATAAAAAAATAAAGAAAAATCTAGAGGATAGAAAGAAACAAAGAGAGCAACAAGTGTCCTGGCATAAAAATTGGTTTTCAACCTCCCCCTGGATTTCTACTTTGCTACCATCTATAGGAATATTGCTGCTGATTTCTTTTGGCCCGTGGGCCCTCCAAAGAATGAGTCACCTTATTAAAATGTCAGATAGATTCACTTCTCCCTAAAGATTTTGTCTCCATACAGTATCACCGGATCCAGAACCCAGGTGATGAACAGCGTAACGAGCAGAGCGAACCAGGCAACCCCTTGGGCCATCAAGAAAGGCTTAATTTTTCTAAACTGTTAAAGGTCAAGTCACAGGCTTTAGAGCCATGCTTGCCATCCCTAGGCATGCAACACTGGTAGCCCTGGGTACAAATGGCCACCGACCACGGCCAACTTCCTTCCCTCCTTGACTAACCTAAGACATGGGACCCTTGCATGACTGGTTTTTATCACCCGAAGACGGGTAAAGTCAGTGAGGTGACAAGGTCGAACTAACCTAAGACAGAGACTGTCATAAACAAAGACCCCCTAAGAATGCTACCTGTGGCCTAGTCCTCACCTCCCTCCTTTGTAAAGGAAAAAATAAGGGGGATATGTAAGGGGCCATGGGCCCAAAACTATGTGGCCTAAAGCCCACCTTTGCAAGTCTTTTAATGACCTTTAAGTTTGCAGCTTAAAGCCAGCTCTGTGAGCCTCCTGTAACTTGTAATTAGACACGGTTTGGCCAAGTGGAACTGCTAACTGCTTCTGTTCCGAGAAAGGGTCTGGGGCTTTACTGTTTGCTGTTCCAAGGAAGACCACTAGATGTTCCGGCTGATAAGAAGAATGTTCGAGTCCCAGCAAATACCTGATGCTCCTTCTGTTATTCCCCCCAATTCTATTGTTGCAGGGCTATTTAAGCCCACTCTAAGCTCCAATAAATTGAGACCTTGACATTGCACAGACTGACTCTTGTCTTTTCTTGCACCACTTGGTCTCCTTTCTTTCTCTCACCCATTACTCTTTCAGGCAGCTCCCCTTCGGAACCCTGAATAACTGGACCCGCGGGACGTGTCAATGGACAATGCCATGAACAAGAGCTTTTATTTGACATATTTACCCAGTCAACGGGTTATACTGTCAGTGAATATAGTCTTTGAAAAAGTTATTCAGTAGCTTTCATTGGTGCATATCATAGTCTTTGAAAAAGTTATTCAGTAGCTTTCATTGGTGGATATCATTTTCTTAAGGAGTAAACATGGAGTAATAAGTTAAGCCTCAGAAATATCTTTCCCAAGTTCAGTTTTCCATTGTTACATCCAAGCTATTTATGTATTTTCAATGTTATTTTATATTTTTCAAGGCTTTGTTTAACTGTGGCTTAGGAGGCTGTTCTGGAAGTAGCTCTTTTATACCATGTTGGTCTCGAAATCACAGAGATTCACCTGACTCTACATCACAAGTGCTGGGTATAAATACATATAACACCACGTCCAGGTATGAAGCAATTTCTTATACTAGAAAAGATTCATATGGAAGATGCTTTTCTCTAGTGATATAACTGTCCTACTTAATCTTTTTGAAGGTCTATACTAGTCTCTAGTAGATAATACATTCTACAGATACGGGCAAGGTTCTTTCTTCTTTTGAAATTCAAGTGTATTTAAAGTTTGAGGCCTTGATGGAATGTGTGTTTTCCCTAGGCATATAAGGAGCTAGAGTTCTTGAATGAGGAACATTACATGCCAGAGATTCACACTTGGAATGGTGGCCAAGTTTATCAAGTAACCAAATTTATTACTCTAGAAATCTACACACAGTGTCTGGGTAATTTGGGACCTTTCCTGGAGTTTCTTACATCGTGCTTGGTAGAAAAGTGAGAAACAAGAATTCTATAGAGATTCAAATTTTATAGAGTTCCCCTACCTATTCATTTGCTCTTTATATCACACCATTCCACATGTCCAGGGGACACAACATTTCCTGGCTACTCTTTCACTTCCTAGGGGAAGCTTTAGCCAGCCCCTAAGCAGGCATGGCTACAGTTGGCTAACGCTTCCCCTACATTTTCCCTCAAAGATGAGGGGATAATTTTGGGCCTCTTAATGTTTGGTTTGTTTTCCTTTTGAGATTATTATCTGATTGTTGTTTCCCCTTGATATGGGTTCTCCCAATCATCCCTTTATTTTGTGTTCTTTCCAGTTTGATATAATTTTAAAGTTGTGGAAACTCAAACAAAAGTTAAACTATCCAACAATATCAGTGACAAAAAGTGTGTGAAGGGAAACCAGGAGGTTTCAACCTTACAGAATTTTGAAAGGAATGTTGGTCTTTCTGATCATGGCAGAAATGGTCTTCTTAGTAAAATAAGACAATTGTTATGTCATATACAATATTTTTAGATTAACTTATACTATAATAAAAATCTGCATTCTATGTTTGAACACAATCACTTATGTGCACTTTCATGGCCTCTTTAACACTAGTTATTGCTATATAATCTAAATTATATTAATTAGAATATACAATACTGAAATCATAAAAAAATACCATCTCAATATTCAATTCTAGTTTCATTTATTTTATCCTTATTTGATTCCTCTGTCTTTCCAGCCATTTCCAAATCAATTTATATACTTTATCCTTTAATATTATTCCCTCACCATATTCATTGTTAACGTAATTTTATATTTTCCGTTCTCATATTAGGTAGTTCTCCTGTCCTTGTTTCTTTATTTGATCCTTTCTTATTTTTTCTAGTATGCAATGGTCCTTTTAAAAACCTGACAATTTTGTTCACGGATCACTCCATTTCAAAGTATATTACTTAAAGTGAATCTTAAACTCATTTTGAATAGATAAAGGTTTGATCCTTGCGATTTGGTTTGCATATAAACAACAAGTTATTCTAGTGGAAATGTAGAATTAGGAAGCAAAAGGCATGTATTTTCTGAGTGAGAACATTAGCAGGAGAAATGTCTATTACATAATGAAAGAGTGTTTAAACACGGGAAATACAAAGAGTTTCCTTTCACAAGTTTCCACTGACATTGTGGCTTATCTAGCTAGCAAACATATAGCATGAAGTAATTGCATCATTTAAACTTTGATGGAATATCTGACAAACATGCATATAATCCGTGAAAGATTTGTCTGGTCAAAATGTTCCAAGTCTGACATCCGTGAATATCTATATTACCGACCTATGATTTTCAGATACTCCGTGAGCACAGGTAGAATAAAGGGTAGCAATGGACCTCTAATACTTAAAGACAGTGTTTCATTAAGTAAATCCGAGGAATGGGCAAAGAGAGAAATCCATGTATGTATCCAAAATGCAGAAGACATGCTTGGATAATATAATATAGCATGCCATATCGAGTATTAGAGCTATCCAAGTTCAAAGAATGAAAAATGCGATCACTTCTAAAAACTATGTAGCAATGGAATTTAAAAAGAATCTGAGATTAAAACAGGTTATAATCCAATGATAAAAAGATAACATTCTCTGTATAGTTATTTATTTTTTTTAGTGAGAACAGGTAAAATTATTGTCTCAAAATACAGAGATAAATAATCTTTTCAGACATTGGACATGAAGGAATCTCCTGTGGACACATCCAAGCTTGTAAACATGAATTGAGAGCATTGGCAACAATAGTGGTTTCATAGACTAAGGTTTACATAGAAAGAAATATGGTGTCTGTACCTTCAGAGGGGGTAAATTTATTCAGGTATATCACCAAAAAAATCTCAAAATCAATTGGGTTGCCTCTGTAGGCTGATTACTTAGGGAATGTACAATTCTTCACTTATAAAATGTATTCCGCAAACAAATCTACTATGAATCTAGAGAACAGTCTCACATGTGAGTACTTATCCCTTGCATAGTAATGCATTTTGGAAGATGATTTCACATAAAGGTGTACTCCCTCAACCTAGAGTATGGGATAGGTCCAATCCAAAAAGATATGACTGAAACTGAACAAAAGTTCACACTCCTTAGTGAGTAGAAATGGTATGGGATAGGTAGGATCATAATTGGGGGCAAGGGAGGAGGGGAGAAAGGGGGAAATGTGATTGACAATCTTATTTCTAGTTTAAATAAATTTGGAGGAAAATAGGTGAAAGGAACAGAACCCATGTACCAAAAATTATGAGTGAAATAATATTAAGCCTTAAACCTTCACAAAAACTACAAGAAACTTAGTTTTGTCTACATTTTGGGAACTGCAGCATATGGGATATATCTAAGTGGTCATCAAGAAACTGAAATAGTATAATGATACATTTACTTACATGTGTACTGGATTGAAGTCATAGTAGGTTAGTGTGGGGCAGCAGAAGTAAAAATAGTTAAAGCCAGAGACAGACTTGTGTCTTCTGCCTAAGACCAGGAGGATATATTGTGAGGTCATGAGTGGGTGTGGTTGGTTTAGAGTTTGAAGATATAATAGATTGTGACAGAGAGATCCTAAGTATTTCCTGGCAACTGTGACAGAAATCTCTCGGCCCATGGTATAGGCCCAAGAAAAACAGAGCATCTGAGATGCAGTTTTGTACGTGGGGATTTTAATATCCTAAGATATGTGCCATTGTACAACATCTAATTTAATCATACAATGGACTTAAATCTCCAAATGAGCCTATGAGAAAAGGTTTTCCCATTTTCAAGTACCTGGAACGGTTAACCAACCTGAGAGTATGTAACCTCAATAAATACAACCTGTGATGGATCTTCTCCAAGTCTTTCATTAGAAGATTTTTGCTTCCATAAGAAGTAAAACACTATTGGGTGTTGCCCATTTAGTCCTGTAACTCACCTTTTCATTTGATTATTTAGTCTTTGGCTGAATAGTTTCTTCTGTTATGTGTGTATTTTAGAAGTTAGCCCTTGGACAGATCTGGGGATGGTGAAGATCTTTTTCCATTGTGTGGGCTCCTCTCTTTTCTTGTTGACTATGTGGTTTTTCTTACACAATATTCTCAGTTTCTGTACACCCGATTACTGAATGGTTGATCTGAGTGTCTGTGCTACTGTTATATTCAGGAAGTGGTCTGCTCTTCAAATTCATTATTCAATGCTACCTCACATTACTCTGCCAAATGCTATATTCTGGCTGGATTTAGATTGAAGTCTTTGAACATTTGGATTTTGGTTGGTATATAGAGGAATCTCAAATGGCTAAAAGACACATAGGAAATTGATCACATCATTAGACACCAGGGAAAAGTTAACCATAACAACATCTTACACCTGCCAAAATGGATACAGAAATCCACTATGGACAGTTTATGTGGGAGAGGATATGGAGAAAAGGGTATGTTTTCTCTCGCTGTTGGGAGGGAAAACTTGTTCAACCCTTCCTGCAGTCAGTATGGGAATTTTGTGACAATAGGGATCAGTGTATTTCACCATCTAGAAATTCCACTTTTTGGCACACACCCAAATGATGTAAATTCATACAACATGGACATCTATCCAGCAATGTTCGTAAAAGTAGTATTTATAATACTAAGAACTTGGAAACAACCACGATATGCCTCGATTGAAGAATGAACAAAGAAAATTTGATGCAATTAATCAATTGAGTACTACTCAGTAGAAAAAGAAACAATAAAAAAATTAGAAGGAACCAGAAGAAACCATACTGAGTGAGTTAGCTAATACAAGGAAAGCAATCATCTTATTTACTCAATAATATATGAATATTAGACATAGAGCAAATGATAACTAGCCTACAATTTACACCTCCAAAGAAGCTAGCAACAGAAGTAGGACACTAAGAGAGTCATACATGGTTCCTCAGAATATGGGAAAGGGAAAAGATTTCCTGAATAATTAGGGAGCATGGAGAAAGAGGATGCAGGTGGGAGAAAGAGTAGTTCAGTAGAGGAAGGGAGTGGAGAACAAGAGAGATCAGGAAGATTGATGGGGGAAAACATATGACAGCTATAAAAGAGATACCTCAATAGAGGTATAAATAATAGGTTTAAAGAGAAAAATGACACTAGGCAAATGTTCTTGGATCCAAAAGGATAATCCCAGCTAACAATCTAAGCAACAATGGAGAGGTTGCCTTAAATGCACATCCCATGTAATGTGATTAATGACTACTTTGTATACCATGCTAGAGATTTCATCCACAAGCTGATAAAAGCAGAAGTATACAAGAAAAAGCTAAACAATGTCCAGAACTCTTGTAACGCAATTTGAATAAGAGAAGAATGATGAACAAATGGGTCAATATCAGCCTGGAGAGTACCACAGAAACAGCTGACCTAAAAAAGTGGGAGCTCCTGGACATCATTCTTATGAATGGGGAACAATAATGTTTCTTATGTCCATTTGACTGGATAATTATTTCCAATCATTTACTAAGAGGTAGTTACTGTCTTTAATTTTTAGCTGTTCTTCATGTTTGCAGCAGCAGGAGAGATATTTTTTCAATGATATACAAACCATTATCCTGTTCATTTTTTAAGTATATGATGTCCACTAAAATTAAGAGATAATAGTCATCTGTTGTTGTTATTTTTATCTACTTTTTTATTCTAATAACATCTCTCTTCTCCTCCTAAAACCTAATCTTCCCATCCTACACTCATATGTTCCTTAGAGCTTGTAAGACCTCCCCTAGGATATACACTAATGCTGATCAATTTTCTAGTTGAGGAGGAACCAAGGAAACTCTGTAGCCCCCATAACCCTGTGTCGAAGATGTCTAAGGTATCTATACATATAGAATATGTTCCATAAAGCCAGTTTGTGCATTAAAGTTAGAACTTGGACGCACAGCCAGTGGGTCTGACAATCACCATTGTTACCTGTATTAAGGGAGTAGAGTTCGGTCCTATGTTGATTCCCTCTTTTCAGACCAGTGCCAGTGATCTTTCACTAGCTCTGATCAGGGACCAGTTACATTCACATCACCACAACTTCCTTAAGTTGATTGTGTCAGGTATTTGGTCACAGCAACCAGAAAAGTAACTGATCAAACAGAGAAGCTATGTATTAACATTCACACTGTGTTTGATAATTTTGTTAAACTGAACTGTTTGATCTAGAGATGACCGCTTAAATTTGACCTAAGGGATTTTCCTACATAGTGAACTACAAACCTATGGGGGAAAAACCCTACTATTGCAAAAAGTAGTGGAGTCTCAACCATTTACAAGCAGCCAACTTGTCCATATGCAAATGAGAAAAACAGGCACTATAAAGAATGGTACTGTTTCTTTACCTTACTTCCTGTGTTTTCTGTATGTTATTGCCACTTCTCTGTCTATAAATACAGCCCACCCATGTGGTGGGCAAAACACATGGATACATTTTTGATATAGGATGCTACAGAATTCTAGAATGGAAAAAATAGCTTAGTAAATGCACAAAGTGATGGGACTGAAAAGATGGCTCAGTGGTTAAGAGTGGTTGCTCTTTTTCCAAAACACCCAGGTTTAATTCCCAGCACCTACATGCTGGCTTACAACCATCTATTACCACAGTGCCAGGGGATCTGATGTTCTATTCTGGCCTTCACTGGTACCAGGCATTCAGGTGGTACATAAACATACATGCAGACAAAACACTCATACATAAAATAAAACTAAATTTTGAAAAATGTGCAAAATCGATCTGGGTGTTGGCTCCATAGTATAGTACTTGCCTAGAATGTACAAGGTCATGGTTCAATCTTAGCTGTGAAAAATAATCTACAAAAATTTATGTTGTAATGTTGACTTTCAGCATGAAAAATGGAGGATGAGTGAAAGCATACAGTACAGGTGCATATGTATAGGTGAGGCAAAAACATTTGTCATTTTCTACAGGGAGTTAGACCTATGTCTAAAGCACTTTGGCATGCACAGGTGAAAGACCCCTGCCCCTTAGCCCTTTCTTTCTCAAGTTTGTCTCCTCCTCCTACTGTCGGCGGCTTCCCCGATCCCCACCCCCGGCGGCCTCCACTTCCCCCGCCACCCGCCGCACGCCCGGCCCGAGAACGAGCACCAGGTGGGCCGGCACGAGGGCGAGCACCAGGTGGGCCAGCACGAGAACAAACAACAAGTGAGCCGGCCTGGAGCCCTGCCCCTGAGCCCCTGCCCGATGAGAAACACTCCGTCCCAAGGTCTCCGCCCCCAAGGTCAGCCATCTGGACTCGGAGGGAGGGGGAATTGAGTCTGTTGTACCAGACACCAGACCTTGAGAATATGCTGATCTGGAATGGCTCTGTGTCTCATTTGAACCATCCAATAGAAATGATTCTGTATTTCGCCTCATTTGAAAGACTCTGTGTTTCACCTCATTTGAATAACCCTGAGTAGCGCCTCATTTACATTGACCAATGGGAATAGCTCTGTACAATGCCTCATTAGAATTATCCAATAGAATCCCTGCTTCTAGCTTGCGCCTTTTTCCCTATATAAGGACCCCTTTCCCTTGGCTCGGCGCGCTTGGCCTCACAGAAGCTAAGTCGCCCGGGTACCTGTATCTCCAATAAAGCCTCTTGCGGTTTTGCATCCAAGTTCGTGGTCTCGCTGATTCCTGGGTGCGGGTCTCCTTCTACGAAAGTACCTCTTCGGGGGTCTTTCACAGGGAGAGGCGGATAACATGCAGAAGTAAATCTCTTTGAGTACTGAAAGGAGATAGCACACACCCAGAGCATGGCTGTAAAATAAGAAACTATAGAAATTAAAATGAGAAACAGAACATGGTCAAAGTCCAGGCTTGCTCTGTTTCATTGGCTTACTGAACTTTCCAGTGAAGCCCTTTTTGCTTCACACCACAGCTTGACAGGCTGACACTTGCAAAGCACTAGCAACAGAAGAATCCATTCACACCCTCTGAGAAAACCAGGCAGGGAAAAATTAGAACTGTATCAAAGGCAGGATAGTTGGATACAGCCAGCTTAGTTCTGGAGAAATGTGAGGGTCTGAGTATACCATGGGCTTAAGAAAAAGTTCAAGAAAAACAACATCAATGACCCTCTCCATGATAAATGTTCTGCGGTAAACTTTTCAATGACTAATGGCCTCTGACCAGGTGTGTATGAGGCAACTTTCCTCTGATAAGGAAACATTACAGAGCTATATGGAATCTATCAGAGCAAAGAACCTGTAGGCATTTCCATTTGGAGTAAAGGATAGAACATGGTTTTAAAAACAAACTTTTAAGGCAATTTCAGGCAATATCTACTGGCTAGCAAGGGGTCTTCTAGCTGAGGAATGGAAAGTATCTATATCTATCAGCCTTCAAGAGGCAGACAGTCTTCCAGGAAGATTCCCCTAAAGCAAAAACCATAATGGGATCTGAAGATATCCAGACCTGTGCACTGCAGAGCAGTTCCCATGCCTCTTTTCACTGGTTATGCCAGGGCAACACATCTGGCAGCAGGCAGATGTCTGAAGACAAAGCTGGTTCCAAAAACTAAGAACTGGCGATGGGTAAGCAAGGCACCAAGCATAAACCTTTGTGGGCCAGAGTTACATCACTCATGAAGACTATTTTTCTAGTTCCACACAGCCAGACATTGTGAAGACAGTGAGCAACCTTGGAACACTCTGCCCTAAATGGAATGTCTCCATCAATTTCCTCATCTCAGTGCCCAAGGACTCTGAAAGAGAAGACAAAAACAGTGTAAGAGCCAGAGGGCATCACAAGGAACAAAGCCTTCTAAATGCAGCACACCTGACACACTTACAAATGCACAAAGACTAAGCCAACACACACAGGCTCTGCAGAGATGGAGAGTGTGCTCAAACGACAAGTGGACACACCCCCAACCCTAACCCTGAAGCTCTCTCCAATTATTAACCATTTGCAAATAGAAACTCAGCATTCTCCAAAGGACTCTCCCGGGGGAAAGAAACCACTCTTAAGGGTAGGCAGGATGCCCAGCAGTAGATGCCAACACAACAAACTCAACAGCATCTTTAGATTCTTTGTTTCATAATGCTGGGTTAGGGCATCTTTTTGTTTTGTACTGTTTTACCCTACAGGTTCTTAGTGTATGTACCATTGTGACTGTGGCGTACATGTTTGCATGGGATTCCTGAGGGTGTGAATATGTGTGCTCTGTGTCTTTATGTATTTCTTGTACCTTCCTCCTTGACTTTTTTCTTCCATTTGTTTTGTCCTATTTGGTTTGCTTTTGTTTTATATTACCCTGTTTTATTGTTATTCCTTAGAAGCAAGTTTGTTTTCTAAAGATAGACATAAAGGGTATGAATCAGAAGAGAGGGCAGGTGGGGAAGATCTGGGAGAAGTACTGGAGAGGAAACTGTGATCAGGATGTATTGTATGAAGAAATCCTATTTTAAATAAAACAAAACAAAACAAAATGTAATAAAAACAAACCCTGGAAGTACACAGAAACAATCAACCCCATAAAAATAGCATGCTTATGCATAAGAAGCTCCACAGGACAGATGGGAGACCTTGCAAAAGGTACACCCATGCTGAAGAGTCCCACACTAAAAAAGGGGCACCCACGCTGACAGGGCATCCACAGGGAAGGGGCATCCACACGGATGGGGCACCCATGCTGATAGGGCACCCACATGAACGGGACACCTATGTTGATGGGGCACCCATGTTGATGGGACACCCACATTGATTGGCAACACACACAGACGGGGCACACACAGGGACGGGTTACCCACATGAACGGGTTCACCCACGCAATAAGGACTATTCTGGGATGTGTAGCTCTAACCCTGGATCATTGTTAAGTATGCTGATGGGCAATGTTCCTAGGCTGAGACTCTTCTTGCTCTAGCTCTTCAGGCCTGCTGAAGTAATTTCTTCAGCGTAAGTGTTGAGTAGCACAACTTGCCGTCAGGACATACACCTAGCACCATTTCACTCCCTTTCCCAGTTTCTCATGCCCCATGCATTAGGCCTCAGTTCCTTCCAAGACAAGTTTTGAATCCAGTCTCATCTCACTTCTCTCTGAGAGCAACACCCACGGTCCTGGATGTAGTTTAAGTCTGTCCCCCTCCAGGTCCACACCTACACGTATAAACCCTGACAAACACATCCTTTATCAAGACAATTGGACTGTCTTGCTTCCTTTCTTGGGACGCTGCAGATGACCTCCTAGCCAGTCTAAAAATACACATCCTGTTGAGAACTTAAAGGGCCTACCTCTGCTCCAGGTAGTCTTAATTCCACCAGGTAGCGGCCATGGCCTTTCTGCTGGGTTTGGTCAATCCAAGTGTTTCCTTGCTCTGAGATGCAAATACATACTTTGTGGTCTTTCCACAAGTCCAGCTCAAAGTCCATCTCCCTGCAAAAAGTCCTCAGCCAGGACTTCAATGTCACTAAAAAGAGGTCTCCTGCACCACACACAAGCTTTACCAATCTCTTCCTCACACTGTATCTCGGGCACCTGCAATGGCCTGTCTGCTACTTAGTTATGAGAAATCTTTCTATCAAAAGCTGCCTGAAACCAACCACCACGTGGGTGATTTATGCCAGCTGCCTGCCCAAGTTAGGGCCCAAATTAATGCACAGAGAGACTAGTATTAGGTTCAAATGTTGCTTGGCCAATGACTAGGATTCCTCATCTGTTAGCTTAGTCTTAATTATCATAAATCTGTATATTTTATATGACTTATCTTATCAGACACCTTATTTGCATCCCTCCTTGCTGGTGGCTAACATACCGCCACTGAAGGAGAAAGGGGAAAAAGGGGACACTTCCTATTTCTCCTTGGTTAAATATGAGTCTCCTTGCTATTCCACTTCTTGCCTGGATCACCACTTCTCTACTACATTTTCCAGAAATCTCTTTGACTCCTAGACCCGTCTAACTTGCTCTCTCATTGGCCAAACAGAACATTATTTAACAATCAATAAGATAACATAAACCGTACATTCCCCATCATCTCCTCTTTTCTGTCTAAATAAAAAGGAAGGGTAACTTATCTTCTATAATAACTGAAGAAAACTATAACCATAACTATCTGTCTTCAACTCTATCAAAGACCACAGAAGGATAATACATAAACTCTAGAATTCACAGACACATCTCGCTACCTGGATAGTCATCCAAAGTTCCTCTGTAATGTTGGGGCATCCATCTTCAGCCTATAGGACACAGTGTGTCTAGCACACTTCTCCATTTTAACAGGAACCCTCCAATACTGTTTTGTTTTGTAAGTTCAGCAGTCATTTTCTTGTGGGTCCTGCAGGTCCAGTTTATACAGCAACAAAAAGTCCAGGCAAGTGCAGTTTTTTGCTCAAATGGCTAATCTTGCCATGTTGAAAGCAACCTCCATAACGAGTTTTGTCGATGCCCATCCTCGTTTATGACATAATTGGTGTGCCAGGTGCAGTTTTGTCTCACTGCCAAGAAAAACCCTAAACCACTTAAATGCCATATCTCTGTAGGTCTTTGAAAGTTTTGAAGAATACCTAACCATCTCAAATACATCTGTATATCTAGAAAACATATCTAACCTAATTATAAGTTCTGCCTCTCATAGTCGATTATATAACCTTATTTAATTATGCATATCATTTTAAGAGATTTGCATAAACACAATATATAAACAAGAGGAGACATATACATATCACAAAATTGACCTTTAATGTTATAGCAATAAATGAAAATCTATACCAATGCAAAGTATTCATTCCTATATCCTATTCCCCTATTTTTCTTTAACAAATTGACTATACTCATTATCATTTATAACTAACCCCATTTAGATGAAAACAAACATTTATAAACAATATGTGGGGATTTGGGCATCATTCTTTTTAAAATGCTTCTTGCTGATTTGGGCTGATGTTTGTGTCATAGGAATTATGATGAAACATAGAAACCTGACCAAGTCCTTGTTTTTGTAGTCTGTAAGGCTGTATCGTCTCAGCTGTTTTGAATGTAGC
Source organism: Cricetulus griseus (assembly GCF_003668045.3). Lineage (NCBI taxonomy): Eukaryota > Metazoa > Chordata > Mammalia > Rodentia > Cricetidae > Cricetulus > Cricetulus griseus. Next base: position 7,204,552 of record NW_023276919.1, on the reverse strand, counting down.
ATCAGTGGTGTCACTGCTTCTGGGGGGTGGGGTCTTGCTTGATCAAACCATATTAGTCAGGGAGGAATCCATAGCTATTTATTTTCTGTGGAAATACTAGTAAAAACTTTTTTCAAGTAGCCTGTCCTTAGACTTAAATTTTGAATTCAAAGCATTTTTGAAATGTATAAGTTGAATTAATTTAGCAGCATTTATAATCAAATGTACTTTACCAGCAGTAAGTCTTTCTTCAACAATCAAACAATTTAAAGACAACAATATGGCATATAGTATCCAGATTCTCTGTGTATATTTTATCTTTATATGGCTTTTTACTACTTTATTTTTACTTTCTTTTGTTTCTTTTTTCATGAGAAAGAGTTTCTCTGTGGAAATCTGCCTTTCTCTGTTTCCTTCAGCAAATCCTACTGGCGTGAGCCACCCATAAACAGCTTCTCTATTTTCTTCTGCTGTTTTTTTTTTCTCATAAGCCTAATATAATTTTAAATGTAGCATAAACCTTTGAGGTTTTTCTTTATCTGTCTCTGTCTGTATCATCTCGGGAATGACGAGTTCAACGCCCACAAGCGCCGGGATGGCTCGAGCATATGGAAGCTGGTCCAATGCTTCTCAGGGGCCCGACAGGGCAGGCTGTGGAGACAGGTTTCCCTCTTTCTCTGGGAACCTTGGAGCATGGGGTTATTGCACTCCTGACACCAGATATAGTGGAAAATTACCAATATGGAGGCAAGTAGAAATATAAGGATATTTAATAGCGAAAAGCCTTACTTACAGAGCGACCTAGCCAGCTGGCGTGACAGCAGTCTGTACAGCAAGCCCTCACTCCACAAATGAGATAATTCAATGATTTTAAAGACATGGTATGGTGGATGGGCCAGGTGTTGATGGCACACACATTTAATCCCAGTGATCAGGAGGCAGAGGCAGGTGTATCTCTGTGAGTTCGAGGCCAGCCTGGTCTCCAGATCAACTGCCAGGATAGGCTCCAAAGTTACACAGAGAAACCTGTCTCAAACCCCTCCCAAAAAGAAAGAAATGGTATGGTGGTCTTTTATGGCTTGCATGTAGGTCCCTAAAACAAAAGGATACTGAGGTTTACTTTCCAGTATAACCCAGTAAGAAGCAGAAGGCCTTTAAAAGTGATGAGGGGTCAGGCAAGATGGAAAGTTTTCTTCTAGGATTTTGTTGAATGTTTTCTTGCCCTTTGAGTTGGATTTCTTCACATTTTTCTATACCTATTATTCTTAGGTTAGGTCTTTTCATGGTATCCCATATTTCCTGGATATTTTGTGCTAGGGATTTGTTAGAATTAACATTTCTTTGGTTGACAAGTCTATTTCTCCTAGTGTATCTTCAACTCCTGAGATTCTCTCTTCCATCTCTTGTATTCTGTTGGTTATGCTTACATCTGTAGAACCTGATAGTTTGTCCAGCTTTTGTATTTCCAGCATTCCCTCAGATTATGTTTCCTTTATTGTCTCTATTTCAGTTTTTAGGTCTTAAAGTGTTTCCTTGAAAGATTTCTTGATATCTTTTATTGTTTTGTTTGTTTAGTCTTCCATTTCTTTAAGGGATTTTCTCATATCCTCTTTGAGGTCCTCTATCATTTTCAAAAACATATTTTTAAGATCATTCTCTTCTGCTTCATCTGCATTAGGTTTTTTCTGGTCTTGCTGCTGTATGATACCAAGTCTCCAGTGGTGTAATATTGTTTTTTTCTGTTTTTGTTTTTTATGGTTTTATATTGTGTTCTTCCAATCCTTTCCTCTGGTGGATGTAACAGGAGTCTCTTCCTCTGCTGATGGATATGCTACCAAGTTTTCCTTTTGGTAGATGCAAACAGTTCCAATACTCTGATGTCAGTCCTCTTCTAGTGGATGGAAGCAGCACTGTTACCGGGGCCTTGGCAGTCTCTGGGTGTGTTGGAGACCTCAGACTGAGTTCGGATACTGTGAGCAGACTCTCCGCATCACCTGTTCCTAAGCAGGGCATAGTAGCCAGTACTGGAAGCCTGAATTCCATCCATATTTTGTTAGATGGCACGCATAACATAAAATTTCTCCATGAGTCCCCATTTTTTAAATATGAGCTGGGAGTCTCATTACCCAGGTTTGCCTAGAACTGTCCATCCTCGTGGACCTTCTCACTACCACTACCCGGGTGTGGGCTTACAGAAGTGGACAGCTTACATAGTCTGACCAAAATATAAGCCTTTTATATATCAAAAGGAACCATACAGTTAAAAAGAATGCTGTCAACTCAGTCCCCAAAGAAGCTAACAGACATGAGTTAGGTATACAATGAAGAGGCCCCTTTACTCCAAATATTAGTGTAGACAGTTAGAATCTAGCCATCTGGGAAGGTTGTTTGGTGAGATGATTTGGATCATTCTCAGTCTGAGCCCCCCAGTTGAGGTCATGTTTATTGTTCCTTAAAAGTCACTTTGTGGTATAAAACTTTAGAGACACCCTGTAAAGTACCTGTTTCCAAGTAACCTCCATCCTATTCCCACCATGAACAATCAATCTTCCTCCTTGCTGTTCACATTTATAATCCCAACTTTCCTGCTGAACCACTGACTTCAAGAAAGATTCTCTCTTTCTCTCTCTCCCTCCCTCCCTCCCTCTCATCTCTCCCCTCCCCCCTCTCTCAGTAATTACAGGTTCCATTCAAATGAGGACATTTGCTATAGGCTTTGAAAGAATTGTTACCATTCCCACAACTAGCAATTGAGACGTTTAATCACCAAGAGTGCAAAGCTGCACAAATGCATATAAAAGGCATACAAGAGGGTCACTGGATGCAGTGGAAACGGTCTCTCCTGTTTTGCTGTATCTCAACCTCATGGGCAGGTGAGGCATGGCAGTGTGAGTTAGCATACAGCACATGCTGGACTGGAAACCTGAGTCCACATCTCAATGGAACCACCATCTCAGTGAACCATCCTGTCACCACTATTTACTCTGAACATCAGTGGGTTCCACTGTCCTGGTCTCAGTGCTGTATGCTCTAAAGGTCTGTGTGTGATGATTAGCTGACAGAAAAGGCATTCAGTGGGGCTTTGGGTGGTGGTACTAGAAAATTCATGGGCAAGGATAATGGACCCATCCCTTAGACGGTAGAAGAGTAAAGTGGGAAGCTGAGTACAGCAAGCCTGCATACATTAATGCATTACTCTCTGCTTCCGACTGGGGACATGTTACAACCAGCTTCTTCAAGGCTCCCGATTCCATACATAAGACATTCAGCTGCTTCACAGCCCCCGACTCCATACATAACATAACCAGTGCCTGCCACCCTGACTGCCCTGTAGTGAAGAGCTGTATTCTGACACTGTGAGTCAAAAAAAGTCTTTTCTCCCTTAAGTTGCTTTTGCCAGAATGTTTTCTCACAGCAATGGGATAAAACAAACAAACACAAATGTTTTACATGGTTTAATGATTCTGGTGGCAAGAAGAAAACTTGTGCAGAATGTCAGATGTCTTAGGGGGAAGAAATAAGAGTAAGCAAGAAAGCTGAATTCATGTTATATGCCCTCTTGGGATGGAATTCGGTCTCCTGAGATCTACCCCACTCCCTTGAGACCATGGACTCATTCTGGAGTCAGACCTTTAACTACAGCCCCACGTCTTCTTTGGACCTGCCAAGTCATCACCACCTCAACATTGCTATGTAGGAGACCAAGATCCTAGCAAATGCACCTTTGGGAGATATCCTCACAGCACATCAAAACCACGGCATAGCCCTTGCAACTTTCAGAGTCAGATCATGGCTCATGGTTAGCCACAAAGCAGATCCAGCATGTACTACCAGACACTACTACAAAATAATGGAAGACTACCAAGGTGAATGGAATTCGATTTTTAAAAGCATTGAATCTGGATACTGTGTAAGTACATGGTATAACGACAGTTTGGCTGTACATTTCAATTCAAGATGAATTGGGGACCTCCAGCACCAATGTTGTGATTTCTAGCAATCATTTTGGAAACAGCATAGTTTTCATGGACAACAAGCTCTGATGTTGCCTCCCACAGCCAAGGAGCCACCTGCATTTCTATGGCTCCTGCCTTCCTCACAGAGAACTTCTGACCCTTCAGAGGCCCTAATATGGACCTAGACTCATAGGCACTCTATGTCGGCTTACCATGGAGGACCAGCAGCTCTCTGACCAATGGTATGTGGAGAGGTACCCTCAGCTGCTACCCTCACGCTTGCTCCACTACAGATGTGCAAAAAACCTTCTCCAGCTGGACAGTGACCCCACCCTATAAGAAAATATTCAGCTCCCCTCTGCTGGCCACACATAACCTGCAGCTTTAGTCTCTACAGTGTTACTCTGCCCTTTCCTACCTCTGGGAAATTACCCTTCTTATAGAATCTTTAAAAAAACACACATCTCACCGGGTGTTGGTGGCACGCTCCTTTAATCCCAGCACTGGGGAGGCAGAGGTGGGTGGATCACTGTGAGTTCGAGACCAGCCTGGTCTACAAGAAGCTAGTTCCAGGACAGCTTCCAAAGCCACAGAGATACCCTGTCTTGAAAAACCAAAAAAAAAAAGACACACATCTCCAAGAAGACAGAAAATTATCAAAAGCCAGCAGCAAAGCTGACCTAGAAACAAATGAATTGGTATAGCGATGAGAACATCCTCTGAGGTGCTAGCCCAGGAGCATCACAGCTGAGGTGTGACTGTGAGAGGATAGGGCCTCACAAGGCATCAGTCGTGTTGCACTGTAATAGCTGGCCATTATTATGATACAAAGTTGGCAATTTCCATTTTTTAAATAACTTGTCCTACCTATATGGAGCCTGTGTGTGAGTGAATGTCTTATAGTCAAGGATCCAATTTGGTATACTACTCAATTAACTTTTTTCTTTTTTTGCAAATGCAGAGGATAGTCACAAAATTTTATCCCATACCTATCAAAACACACCAATATTTATAGCCACTGGCGGGCAACAAAGACTCAATCTCCAACACATCCATATATAAACGAGGACCATACAAATACTCAGCACATCACTACAAACCGGACTCCGCTGGCCATCCATAGCTCTCCAATGGCCATCCTTTCTTCACCCAAAGAAGGATAGACATGCAACAGTGATACTGACCCATCAAATATAAGACACACTTCACACAAATATGTGGGCAATAGGAGGCTGAGCTTGTATCCAACTGAGTCTCCCCAGATGCTGAAAACAGTCACTATAATATCACATGTTCTGTTTCCTATCATTTAGAACAGCACAGCCCCTGAATTTACCTTCATGGGGACAGAGAAAATACAGGTGGCAAGGGCAGCCCCCGTGTCCTGAGACAGAATCAAACAGCCTCACTTAGATCAAGGTTTCACCCATCAAACCCTGGACAGCATTTTGCATATTCAGTTATTGTTTGAAATTCCAGTGGGATTTTATCGACCAGAAGAACACTCTAACATTTCACTCTCATCAACTCACCCAGTTTCTCCAACAGCACCTTGGTGTCATTCCCCAGGGGTCACTCGTTTATAGGACAGCAATCACGGTGTGTATATGGTTCACCATACAATGGTGAACAGCAACTCAGACATCCATGCCCATGTTTCCATAGACCCACAGACAAGGCATGTTACCTACATACAAAGTCTGTGACTTTGCACAGAAACTTTGTGTACTTCAGGGACCATGTTTTCAAATGATATGTGCTGGCATTTGCTAATTAGCCCTATAGGGTTGACATATCTTACTATAATTTTCCTAAGATTTTAAAAAAGATTTTTTCATATTAATATTTTAATTATATGTAGGTGTGTGTGTGTGTGTGTGTGTGTGTGTGTGTGTGTCTGTGTGTGTACACATATGTGTATATATACACATATACACAAGTGTAGGTGCTTGTGTAGGTCAGAGGCATCTGATCTCTTGGAGCTAGAGTTACAGATGGTTGTGAGCTCCCTGACATGACTGGGAACTTGGGTTCCCTGGTAGAACAACAGGTGCTATTAGGGACTGAACCACCTCTCCAATCCTGACCCTGAGTTTTACCAATAGCTATGATTGTGTTTTGAAGAATCTCAGACTCAAATAAGAATATTTTATCATATTCTCTTGGCTTTCCCCTATTAAGTAGGCCAAATAGTTATGAACAGGCTTTGAAATCCTATCTTGTGTTGGGGATGGTGGATTACATCTGTAAAACCAGGAGATGGAGTCAGATTGACTGTCATAAATGAGGGGCCAGCCTGAGCTATTATATGAGTTGCAAGCCAGCCTGCTTGCAACCTCCGCCCCAAAAAAAACCACATACCACCACCACTGAAAGCAAATCCTAGCTTGTGACCTATAAAATTATAAGCATTCATAATGTTTTTGCACTGGCTTTAAAACCTGGGCGTCAGAAAATAGCCTACAATGTATATTACAAGTTAGCATGGGAATGGATTACTACATAAATAAGTCTACAATGGAACCGGAATATTGGCCCTGATGTTGTATACTTCTTAAAAAGCTGAGACTCTTAGCTTAAAATCAGTTGATAGAAATCACAATTTTCACATAGCCTATTGAATTAACTTCAGCCCAAACAAACATATTTTGTTTATTTAGTGTACACTAATCTTCTAGCAACAGGTAAACCTTGGGCTATAACAAGCCAAGCTGCTGCTGCTCTCCGAATCTCTGATCTAGGGGCTCATTCATATGCCTGGCTGAAATATGGCTCCCTCTATGAGTGTCCCAATTCTGAGGATCTCAGAACATGTGTTTGCAAAAGATTCAATAAGGAAGTAATCTAACTGAAACGAGATTTTAAGTGTGGGCTCTAATCCCGTATGTCCTGGGTCCATTTAAGAGGAAATGGGTATACACACACACACACACACACACACACACACACACACACACACACGGCATGGAATAGGGTCACTGGGAGGAGACAGGCCTTCAGAGAAACCCACCACACCCACACCTTGACCTTGAACCTCCAATCCCCCATCACAGTGAAGGGATACAGCTATTAAGCCACTTGGGCTGTGACTTTATATAGCATCCTGAGTGAATGGTTGCTCCAGTCTTGCTGTTGAGAAGCATTAAGTACGAACACAGCCCTCCCTGCTGTCCCTTTTCTCCAGTTCCTGGCATAATCCTCACCTGGGGTGTGGACACCCACTTTGAGGGAATTCATCTCCATGGAAATTTGGCAAAGTGCCACTTACATGTTGTATTCCATCACGTTTGGTCCTGTATTTTTTCTTGATCTACCTCAAAACCCTCACACTCACATTACATATATGTTTATATTTACATACATCTACATCATATTGAGCAACATTTTGGATGACTGACACATTGTCACTCAGGAGACTGAGAAAAATTCAGCAGATATCATAGCTGAGAACCAACAGTAATTAACACCTCTATGCTGAGACGATCCACAGAGCCACATATTTCTAAGAACAGATAAGTAGGGCATCTACGTGTGTGACAAGCATGTCATTACCCATGAAAGCCCACAGCGATATAGGCTGTACTGATAGATTTACATATGACATCAGAGGAAGACATTACAACAACCTTCTGAAATAATGAAAATAATTTAAGTCTCTGGGAAGGAACTTAGCCAGTAAATTGCTTGCCATGCAAGCATGTGGAATTGAGTTCCATCCCCAGTAGACAGCTTTGGCTGTGGGTGGGAACACACACCTGTAATCCAGAGCCAGGGGTGGGGGTGTGGGGAGATGGGGGAGGGTGGGCATGTGAGTATATTGTGTGAACATATGTCTGTTGGTGTGTAAGTGTATGAGTGCGCATGTTACTGTTTATGTATAAGTGACAGTGAGTATATGGGTGTATGTGTGTTTATGTGTGTAGTTAAGTGTGCGTGTGTGCTTGTTTTTTTTTTTTTGTGTGTGTGTGTGTGTGTGAGTGTGCTCATGTGCATGCGCACATAATATAATTGAAGTTACTCCAGTTGGGATGTCAATGTTTTCTAAGAGGTATAGACTAAAATTAGGCATGAGAAACCTCCTTTGAAGTTATTGGTCATTTGAATCCAAGTGCCTCCCAAAACAATATAAACTATTTCCATTGCCCTTGTTTACCCCCAGAAAAGTAAGACACTATTGCTAAAGACACAATGCACATTAGACAAGGATTTGGAGGAATCAATCAGGAACCAACGTAAATTCAACTTCTTCCCGAGGACCAGCACTTATAGTACTGGAAAGAGCTATGCAAGCTGTCAAAGAGAGAAAACAATGCACAGTTTTACTATCTGTAACACCTATTAACAAAAGAGTGACCAGAATGGTAATATATCCCAAAAGGTGAAATAGTTTTACTACTTCCTGAGATAACCATCAGCTACCTCAATGGAAGGGATTCATGCCTACTACCCATGCTAGTGAGGCCATAGGCCCTAAAGAGAACCAACTACTGCCGTCTCACTAAACCAGTGTCATTTCTAACGGCAGCAGATGGAGACCATTACAGAAAGCTACAAATGACCAAAATGCAGAGATGAACTGAATGGAATTCCCACTAGATACATCTAAAACACAATTGCTACTCTTAAGCCTCAGGGTATATGCTAAAGTGGGTGTGGTGGAGCGATTTTAATAGCCAGAGAACCAGGATTGGGTATCTATTGTTGTATAATGTTTTCTACATATGAGGGGGAGCTGCACCCAAGAAGTTTCAATAAAATAGTTGCCTAAACAAGACCTAAAAATGTCAATACGAAACAGCCATTCATGATAAATGTCTTGGAGAAATCAGGGATAAAAGGAACATACCTCAACATAATAACAGCAATATACAGCAAGCCAACAGCCAACATCAAATTACATGGAGAGAAACTCGATCCAATTCCTCTAAAATCGGGTACAAGACAAGACTGTCCACTCTCTCCATACATCTTCAATATTGACCTTGAAGTCTTAGCTAGAGCAATAAGACAACAAGAGGAGATCATGGGAATACAAATCGGAAAGGAAGAAGTCAAACTCTCCCTATTTGCAGACGATATGATAATCTACATTAGTGACCCTAAAAACTCTACCATGGAACTCCTACAGCTGATAAACACCTTCAGCAAAGTGGAAGGATACAAGATTAACTAAAAAAAAAAAAACATCCATAGCCCTGCTATATACCAATGTCAAATTGGTGGAGAAAGAAATCTGAGAAACATCACCCTTTACAATTGCCACAAACAACAAAAAATACCTTGGGGTAGCACTAACCAAAATTGGGAAAGACCTGTACCATAAGAATTTTGGGTCCCTAAAGAAAGAAATTAAAGAAGATACCAGAAAATGGAAAGATCTCCCATGCTATTGGATAGGTAGGATCAATATAGTAAAAATGGCAATCTTGCCAAAAGCAATCTACAGATTCAATGCAATCCCCAGACCTTGAAAGAATAATTCTCTACATTATATGGAGAAACAAAAGACCCAGGATAGCCAAAACATCCCTGTACAATAAAGGAACCTCTGGAGGCATAACCATCCAAGAATTCAAGCTCTATTACAGAGCTATAGTCCTGAAAACAGCTTAGTATTGGCAAAAACATAGACAGATTATACCAATGGAATAGAACTGAAAATCCTGATATTAACCCACACACCTATGAACACCTGATTTTTGACAAACAATCCAAATTTATACGATGGAACAAAGAGAACATCTTCAACAAATGGTGCTGGCATAACTGGTTGCAGACATGTAGAAGACTGCAGTTAGACCCAAGCCTATCACCTTGCACAAAACATAAGTGAAAATGGATCAAAGATCTCAACATAAATCCAGGCATACTGAACCTATTAGAAGACAAAGTGGGAAATACCCTTGAATTAATTGGTACAGAAGACTGCTTCCTGAACATTACACTAGTAGCACAGATACTGAGGTCAACAATTGATAAATAGGACCTCCTGAAACTGAGAAGCTTCAGTAAAGCAAAGGAGACAGTCAGCAAGACAAAACAGACTGACTGGGAAAAGATATTCACCAGCCCCACATCTGAGAGAGGGCTGATCTCCAAAATATACAAAGAACTCAAGAAGCTAGTTTCCAAAACACCAAACAACCCAATTTAAAAGTGTGGTACAGAATTAAATAGACAATTCTCAATAGAGGAATCTAAAATGGCTGAAAGACACATGAGAAAGTGTTCAACATCCTTAGCCATCAAGGAAATACAAATCAAAACAACTCTGAGATACCATCTTACTCCTGTCAGAATGGCCAAAATCGAAAACACCTATGGCAGTTCATGTTGGAGAGGATATGGAGAAAGGGGAACACTTCTCCACTGCTGGTGGGAGTGCCAACTTGTACAGCCACTTTGGAAATCAGTATGGTGACTCCTCAAAAAAATTGGAATCAGCCTACTACAAGATCCAGCAATTCCACTCTTAGGCATATACCCAAAAGAAGCACATTCATATAACAAGGACATATGTTCAACGATTTTCATAGCCACACTATTTGTAATAACCAGAAAATGGAAGCAGCCTAGATGCCCCTCAACTGAAGAATGGATAGAGAAAATGTGGTACGTTTACACAATGGTGTACTACTCAGTGGAAAAAAACAATGGATTCTTGAAATTTGAAGGAAAATGGATGGAACTAGAATAAACCATTCTGAGCGAGGTAACCCAATCACAGAAAAGACAAACATTGTATATACTCACTCATATGCAGATTTTAGACACAGTGAGGATTACCAGCCTACATTCCACACTTCCAAAAAAGCTAATAAACAAGGAGGTCCCTAAGAGACAAATACATGTTCCCCTGAAGAAGAGGAGATGTTTGAGATCTGCTGAGCAAATTGAGAGCACAGAAAGAGGGGGAGGGAGCTAAAAGGAGAAAGGGAGATGAAGAGGGATGCCGAGGACATGAGGGAGTAGAAAGTTTGTGTCAGGGGAAGAATACATGATAACAAGAATGGAGATATCATAATAGAGGGAGACATTTTTGGTTTACAGAGAAATCAGGCACTAGGGAAATGTCTGGAGAACTACAAAGATGATATCAGCAACAGAGGAGAGGCTACCTTAAATGACCTCCCCTGATTATGAGATTGATGAGTGACTTATATGCCATTCTATAGCCTTCAACCAGCAGCTGGTAGAAGCAGACACACATAACTAATCACTGATCTGAACTGGAATCCAGATGCAGAGAAGCACCAGTGAAGAGCACAGAGGTCCAAACCAGGCTGGTGAAACACATAGAAACAGCTTAACTAAACATTCGGGAACTCTTGCTCCCCAATCTGATAGCTGGAATACCAGCATGGGACTGATCCAGACCCCAGAAACATGGGTTTCTGTGATGAAACCTCAGAAATCTATGGGACCTTCTGTAGAAGCCAAGTATTTATCCCTAGCATAGGTGTGGAATTTGGGAGCCCATTTCACATAGAGGAATACTCCCTGAGCCAAGAAACACAGGTGTGCGCCTAGGCCCTATCCCAAAAGATACAAAAGACTCTGATGACACCCTAAGGAAGACTTCACCATCCAGGGGGAGCAAAAAAGATATGTGACAGATTAGGTTTTAGTTAGGGAGGTAAGAGAGGATGGGTGGGAGAAGGGAATTGGGATTGTCATGTAAAACAATCCTGATTCTAATTGAAATAAAAAAGTTGAAAAACTGTCAATACCAATATACATGCCAACATGCAAGACATGGATGAATTCTCATGTTATTCTTCTTCTCTTCAAGATCTTTATCATGGTGGGAAGTTGGATTTTGTCAAAGGCCCTTTCAGCATCTAGTGAGATGATCATGTGTTTTTTCTTTTTCAATTTTTTATATGGTGGATTCCATGGATGGATTTTCGTATGTTGAACCATCCTTGTCTTTCTGGGATGAAGCCTACTTGATCAGAGTGGATGATTTTTCTGATATGTTCTTGGATTCGATTCGCCAGTATTTTATTAAGTATTTTTGCATCGATGTTCATGAGGGATATTAGCCTGTAGTTCTTTTTAGTTGTATCTTTGTGTGGCCTGGGTATCAAAGTGATTTTAGCCTTGTAAAAAGAGTTTGGCAATGTCCCTTCTGCTTCTATTGTGCAGAACTCTTTGAGGAGTACTGGTGTTAGCTCTTGTTTGAATTTCTGGTAGAATTCTTTAGTGAAGCCATGTAGCCCAGGGCTTTTTTTGGTTGGGAGGCTTTTGATGACTGCTTCTATTTCGTTAGAGGATATAGGTTGATTTAAACTGCTTATCTGTTTTTGGCTTAATTTTGGTAAGTGATATCTGTCCAGAAAACTGTCCATTTTCTTTACATTTTTGAATTTTGTGGAGTATAGGTTTTCAAAGTATGACCTGGAGATTCTCTGGATTTCCTCAGTGTCCTTTGGTATTTCCCCCTTTTCGTTTCTGATTTTGTTAATCAGCATGCTCTCTCTTTGCCTTTTGGTTAGTTTGGATAGAGGTTTGTTTATCTTTTTGATCTTCTCAAAAAAACAACTCTTTGTTTCATTAATTCTTTGAAATGGTTTCCTAGTTTCTACTTTATTTATTTCAGCCCTCAATTTATTTTCTGGCATTCACTCAGCCTTGGTGAGTTTTCTTCCTTTTGATCTAAAGCTTCCAGTTGTTCTGCCAATTCTTTAGTGTGACTTTTCTCCAGTTTCTTCATGTACCTATATTTTTGTGAGTTTATTTGTCTTCGTTGGGTTGGAGATTTCCCTCTAGGACTTTCTGTAGTGCTGGATTTGTGGTTATGTATCGTTTAAATCTGTTTCGTTATGGAATATCTTGTTTTCTTCATCTATAGTGATTGAAAGTTTTGCTGGGTACACTAGTCTGTATTGACATCCATGCTCCCTTAGTGTTTGTAGGGTATCTATCCAGGACCTTCTGGCTTTCAGAGTTTCCATTGATAATTTGGTTGTGATTCTGATGGGTATGCCTTTATATTTTACTTGTGCAGTATTTCTTCGCCTTCTTCTATACCTATTGCTCTTAGGTTTGGCCTTTTCACGGTGCCCCTTTCTTTCCTGGATATTTTATGCTAGGGATTTCCTGAACTCGAGATTTTCTATGGTCAATGAATGTATATCCTCTAGTGAGTCTTCAATAACTGAGATTCTATTAGTTATACTCACCTCACTAGTTCCTGATCATTTATCCAGTTTTTCCATTTCCAGCATCGCCTCATTCTTTGTTTTCTTTATTGTTTGTATTTCAGTTTTCATGCCTTTAACTATTTCAAGTGATTCCTTCACTTGTTTGGTTGTTTTTTTCTTGGATTTCTTTAGATTCTTTAAGAGATTTGTTTATTTCCTGAATTTTTTGGTTTGTCTTTTCCTCCATTTCATGTAATTTTTGCTTGTTTTTTTTTCTGTTTCTTTAAGGGATTTTCTTGTTTCCTCTTTAAAGGTCTCTATCATCTTCCAGAGATAATTTTTGAGATCCATCTCTTCTTTATCCTTTGTGTTGGACTTTTCAGATCTTGCTGATTTGGAGTCCCTAGATTATGGTGGTGTTATATTGGTCATTCAGTTGTTAGGTGTGTTATTATTTTGTCTTCTTACCATCTCTTCTTCCAACGGGTGCAGGTGGGGTCTCTTTACCTCCTCTTGTCACCTGGTGGTGTCTGTGGGCCAGGACTTCAATGTCTGAAGTTATGGATGGTCTTGCCTCTCCTGGTAGTCTCCTCACTCAGTAGGGGACAGGCCTCGGTAAGGATCAGGTCTCGGGAAGGGTCAGGCTGGCAGATCAGGAAGGAAGAGTGAGGTGGTTCCAGACTCAAGGGTTCCTCCATGGCTGGGCGGGAGCACTCAAAGTAGGCACAGTCCCAGAAAGATCAGGGGGAATGGGGCTTTGGACAGGTGTTCGGCAAGAGCACAGGGTCACTCACTTTGGTAGGGCTCAGGTTGGTGGAGTGGGAAGTAAGAATGAGGTGTTTTCAGACTCAGGAAACTCCTCCCTGGCTGGGTGGGTCCACTCCAAGCAGGCCTGGGCCCAGGCCCAGGCCCAGAGAGATCAGGGTGAATGGGACTTTGAACAGGAGTTGGTCAAGGGCAGAGGGTACACTCATCCAAGGATGGGTCAGGTCGGCAGAGCAGGAAGGGGGATGTCATTTTCTTAATGCTGAGTATTAGTCCATTGTGTAAATGTACCACATTTTCTTCATCCGTTCATCACTTGATGGGATTCAAGGTTGTTTCCAAGATCTGGCTACTATGAATAATGTTGTATAACATAGCTGAGCAAGTGACCTTGTGGTATTATTGAGCATCCTTTGGGTATATGCCTTCATATACATTTGTGTTTTCCTGAAGCAGTAAACGGAACCTTTGTGGTGGAAGAAGTTAAAAAAAAATGCTTACATCTTACAGATTGACTTACATGCTAAGGAGATGGCAAAGAAAGGTGTAATGTGAGGTCATGTTTGCATAGATTGTGTTATATTGTGGGTATTGTGTTATATCTTAATATCATTATTTTTGCCTGGCAATCACAGTAGGATTCTTTCTCTCCATAACATGGGTCCATCAAGTATAGAACAGCTGAGAAGCACAGTTTTTTTTTGATATTTCTCTATCCAATACAAGTATCCTATATAGCCTTTAATATTCACAGGGTTGTAGGTGACTCCAATCAGGCCAGGGACAAGGTCATGAACAATAGCCTTTGTCTGGCACAATTACTCAACGGCATATAATGTCACTGAATACAGTCTGATTAAAAGTGATGTATCCATGAAACAAAAAAATATTGTATTTACTCACTCATAAGTGTATTTCAGATATAAAGCAAAAGATACCTAGCCTAGAATGATGGGGAATGCACTTCTGTCCATGTTTATCTTATTGATTGCTGAATAAAGTACTGTTTGTCCAAGGAGGTAGCCAGATAGGCAGGACTAGGAGTCAAGGAGGATTCTGGAAATAGTAGTAAAGAAGTGGTGATGTGCAGGAAGTGACATGGCAGGGAGACTCATATATAAACGAGGGCAAGATGGAAGTGGGCCCCTTTTCTTTTCCTCGAGAGTCACCATGTGATCCCAGGATGATGATGTCAATGGAAGGCATCCTAACAAGGTATGTCTTATAAAATATAGATTTATGGTAAGTAAGCCTGACCTAACAGATGAGAAATCCTTGTAATTGGCCAAGCAGCATTTGAACCTAATATATGTCTCTGTATATTATTTTACCATCCACATGGCAGGCAGAACTCAGGCAGGTGTCAGAAAGATTTATAGTAACATAATGGTGTCAGGAGTGGGAAGACCCCATGCCCCAAATTTCCAGAGGAAGAGGGAAACCTGCTGCCACAGCCAGCCCTGTCGGGCCACTCAGAGTCATAGGGTCAGCTTCCTTATGCTTGTGCCGTCCTGGTACTCATGAGAGTTGGACTCATTACTCCCAAGATGATAAAGACAGATCCAGATAAAGAAAAACTTCTAAAGGCTTACACTACATTTAAAAATATATGTAGGATTGTGAGAGAAAAAGTAACAAGAGGAAATAGCGTAGCTGGGAGTAGTGGCAGACACCTTTAATCCTAGCACTCCAAAAGCAGAAGCAGGGAGATTTAAGTCTAAGGGCAGGTTACTTGGGAAAAAAGTATTTTCTTGTGTTTCAAAAGAAAAGGAAAACCTGTGGATTCCTTCCAGACTAATATGGTTTTATCAAGCAACACTCCCTGAAGCAGTGACCCAACTGATCCTACATCCAAAACAGCCTTGCAGACTACAAAAACAAAGACTTGGTCAGATATCTGTGTTTTATCATGATTCTCATGGTATAGACATAACCCCCAATGAGCAGGATGCAGTTTAGAATGAATGACGCCCAAATTCACAAATATTGTTTATAAATGTTTGTTTTCATTTAAATGGGATTGGTTATAAATGGTAATGAGCACAGTCAATTTCTTTTTAAAAGAAAAAAAGGGAATCGGATATAGGAATGGATTATTGGCATTGATATGGAGTTTGATTTATTGGTACAACTTTAGGGTCAATTTTGTGACATATATATATATATATATATATATATATATATATTATATATATATCCTAACTAATATCAACAAATGAAGATCCATTCCAATACAAAACACAACACAAACACACATCCTCTTGTTTAGGTATTGGGTTATACAGATCTTTAAAATGACACGGATAATTACATACAGGTTATATAGTCACCTATAATAGTCAGAACTTATAGTTAGTTAGGTTTTCTAGATATACAGAAATGTATTTGAGATGGATAGGTATTATTCAAACCTTTCAAAGACTGACAGAATATATGACATTAAATGATTTAGAATTTTTCTTGGCAGTGAGACACAACTGCTCCTGGCACACCAATTATGTCAGAAAGGAGGATGGGCATCGAAGAAACTCATTATGGCGTTTGCTTTCAACATGGCAAGTTTAGCCATTTGAGCTAGAAACTGTTCTTGCCTGGACTGTTTGTTGCTGCATAAACTAAACATGCAGAACCCACAAGAAAATGACTGAAAATTACAAAAGAAGACAGTACTGAAGGCTTCCTGCTAAAATGGACAAGTGTGACAGACACACTCTGGCCTACAGTGTGAAGATGGATGCCCGAATGTTATAGAGGAACTTTGGGTGACTGTCCAGTTAGCAAGATGTCTCTGTCAATTCTAGTGTTTATATAGTATCCTCTGTGGTCTTTGATAGAGTTGAAGACAGATAGTTATGGTTATAGTTTTCTTCAGTTATTATAAAAATGAGTTACCCTTTTTATTTAGACAGAAAAGAGGAGATGATGGGGAATGCACTTCTGTGTACGTTCATCTTATTTTTTGTTAAATAAACTACTGTTTGGCCAATGAGGCAACAAGTTAGGTGGGACTAGGAGTCAAGAACGATTCTGGGAAATGTTGTAAAGAAGTGGTGATCTGCAGGAAGTGACATGGCAGGGAGATTCATATATAAACAAGGGCAAGAAGAAGTGGGCCCCTTCGAATCAGTCTACCACAAGATCCAGCAATTCTACTCCTAGGCATGTACCCAAAAGAAGCACATTCATTCAACAAAGACATCTGTTCAACGATGTTCATTGTAGTTCTATTTGTACTAGCCATAAACTGGAAGCAGCCTAGATGCCCCTCAACTGAAGAATGGATAGAGAAATTGTGGTACATTTACACAATGGAGTACTACTCAGTGGAAAAAACAATGGAACCTTGAAATTTGCAGGAAAATGGATGGAACTAGAAGAACCCATTCTGAGTGAGGAAACCCAATTACAAAAAGACAGACATGATATGTAATTCACTCATATGTGGATTTTAGACATAGAGTAAGGGATTACCAGCCTACAAATCCACACTGCAAGAGAACTTATGAACAAGAAGGACCCAAAAATAGTAAAACTTTGTCCCCTGGAGAAGGGGAAAGGGACACCATCCCCTGAGCAAATTGAGAACATGGGAAGAGGGGGGAGGGACCTATGATAATGAGAAGGGAAGAAAAGGAAAAATGCAGAGGTCATGAGGAACAAGAAGTTTTGAATCAGGTATAGATTAGAAGAAAGGATATGTGATAGGTAGGGATTTAGTTGGAAGAGGTGGTAGGGGAGGAAGGGAGGGAGAAAGGAACTGGGATTGTCATGTAATTCAATCTTCTTTGTAATTCAAATTTATGAAAGTCAAGAAAACAAGAAAGGGGTCCCTACTCAATTCCGCCAGAGTCAACATGTGATCCTGACATGAGGACGCCAATGGAAGGCATCCTAAATAACATAAGTCTTATAAAACATATAGATTTATGGTAATTATGACTGACCTAACAGATGAGAAACCCTAGTCATTGGCCAAGCACCATTCATACCATATTTTTATTTAACTCTGTGTACAATTTTGTCCATCCACATGGCAGGCACAACTCAAGCGGGTGGCAGAAAGATCTATCATAACACTTTAGTCCAAACCTCTAGACAAGCTACAACTCTCTTACAGATAACGATGGAAGCAGATGCAGAAATCCACTACTAACCATTTTGCTAAGCTCCTTGAGTATATTCAAAGTGAGAAAGGAGAAATATTATGAATTATCGAGAAAAGTGCATGATGGCTAAACCCACAGAATCAGCTGACCGGAGCTAGTGAGAAATCACTGGCTCTGTTCTGAAAACTAGGGAACCTACAAAGGACTGAAATCCACTCCATTAATTCAGGTAACAATTGTGATTGACATATAATATATGTTCAGTGGCAATGGGTCCATGATCCAAATCTCATGTATAAACTGACTTTTTGATGTGCTTTCTATATGGAGAGATACCATGGTCAGCCTCAACATGGGGTTATGGTGACTAGAGAATTTCCTTGGTCCTTCTTCAACTAGACAATAGGATAGACAGTATATTTCCTAGGGGAGGCCTTACTAGCTCCAATGTACAAATGAGATTTGAGGGGCAAGATGGAGTAGCAGGAGAAGAGGAGGGATTGAATTGGAATATAAGAATAAATTGATAGAAAAGAAAAATAATTAACCATCATATGTAATTAATACCTCTTAATATTAGTGGACGTAATATACTGATAAAAAGACAGGCTAATAGATTGTGTATGAAATGAGGAACTCTCCTTCTGCAGCAAACACAGCTCAACATTAAATGCACTTACTAACTCATAGAAAAAGTTTGGGAAATAGTTTTCCAATCAAACTGACATAAGAAATACTATGGTAATATTGATGGTACCACAATTGTCAGAATGGTGTCCGTGAGCTTCCACTTTGTCAGTTCATCTCTTTCTGTGGGTTTTTCCATCATGGTACTGTCCCATTTGCTTATCTGTCTTCCCTTTCTGAAACTGAATTCCAGGAGTATTGGACATTCCTTAGCTTTTTGTGTATTTTTCTGCTTCCATCAGCTACTGGATGAAGGCTCTAGGATGGCATATAAGGTAGTCATCAATCACATTACAGGGGAAATGCATTTAAGGTAGCTTTTCCACTGCTGCCTAGATTGTTGGGTAGGATTAACCTTGTGGATTCCTGGACATTTCCATAGTGCCATATTTATCTTTAAACCTGTTATTTATTCCTCCATTAAGGTATCTCTTTTATTGATCCCATCCATTCATCCCACTAATTAATCCTCATGATTCCTCATGTTCTCCAATCCCCTCCTCTTTCTCTTACCTACCTCATCCTTCCCCATGCACCCAAATTTTACAGGAGATCTTGTGCCTTTCTCCTACTCCGAGGAACCATGTATGTCTCTCTTAGGGTCCTAATTGTTCCTAGCTTCTCTGAAGTTTTGGATAGTAGACTACTCATCATTTGCTCTATGTCTAATATCCGTACATTAGTGAGTAAACTATGTGTTTCTCTTTCTGTGTATGGGTTGCCTTATTCAGGATGGCTTCTTCTAGTTAAATCTATTTGTTTCATTGTTTTTTTTCACTGATTATTATTCCATTGATTAATTTTATCACATTTTCTTTATAAATTCTTTAGTCGAGGGACATCTTGGTTGATAACAGGTTCTTGATATTACAAATAATGCTTTTATGAACATAGCTGTATGGATGTCCATGTTGTATGAATGTACATCCCTTGGGTATATGCCAAAGAGTGGAAGGCTAAAAGCTGAAGAGGACTGATACACAATTTTCAGAAAAATTTCCTTACTGCCTGGCAAAATGGTTGCACGAGTTTTCACTCCCAGCATCAACAACAGAGAAAGGTTCAAATTTCTCCACATACTCTCAAGCATAAATTGTCCGTGGTGTAAGATGATGGATCAGAGCTGTTATGATTTACATTTCGCTGATGGCTATGGATTTTCAGCAATTTCTTATGTGTCTTTTAACCACTTTAGGTTCCTCTAATGAGCAAACTAAAGTTTCAAAGGATCACAGATTCAATATAAATCCAGATACACTGAAACTCTTAGCAGAGTTATTGGTAGGTATCTTTCATTGGTGGATATCCTCTTTCTTAAGAAGTAAACTTGGAGTAATAAATTAAACCTCAGAAATACACATCTAAACTTGAGATTTCCATTGTTACATCCATTCTGTAAGATTTCAAGCTATTTCTTATTTTAGTTTATTGTAGTTTTAGAGACAGGGTTTCTCTGTGGCTTTTGAGGCTGGCCTGGACTTGTTCTTGTAATCCAGGATAGTGTCAAACTCACAGAGATCTACCTGCCTCTATCTCCTGAGTGCTGTGTATGAATCAAGGGTATTGTCAACAATAGTATCCTCATAGACTGAGGTTTATAAAGTGAGAATGTATAAATACACCTGCAAAAGAGGGGATGGTATCTTTCCAGGTATCTCAAAATTAATCAAGTTGCCTTTGTAGGCTCATGACTTAGAAAATGGAAAATTCTTGAGTTATAAAATCTATTTCCCAAAGAAATCTAATATGAATCTGGAGAAAAGTATCACTTCTTGGTGTATTACAATGGAATATGTGAGAGTATGGATGTCAATTTTTTATCCTTCCTGTGATCTCAAATGATCTGTGTTTTGTGGCATCTACTCTTTAAGTTGAGGCCACAGACTTCTATTGAGAAAAGTTAGTTTTATATAATTTTTACATTATCATGTGATTATAATATTCTTCCTTCTGTTTGTGTGGACGAAAAAAATCCTCCATTTTATCCCTGATTGCTCTTTCCATTATTATAATGTTTTATGAATATGGCATCCTTATTAAAAATAAAAAGTTATTTTGATTTTCAATTCCTTGATTGAGAACTTTTTATGTATCTTTCAGCCATTTTAGATTCCTCTATTTAGAATTCTCTATTTAGTTCTATATACCAATTTTAAATGTATTATTTGGTGTTTTGGAAACCAGCTTCATGAGTTCTTTGTAAATTTTGGTTATCAGCCCTCTGTCGGATACTGGATTGGTGAATATATGTTCCCAACATGCTGGCTGCCATTTTGTATTGCTGAGTGTCCATTGCCATGGTAGTATTGTGGGAAGAATAAAGTAGAGCAAAATTAGAGATACCATGTGAGAGGGAGCCAGTATAAGTATAAAGAGAAATCAGGCCCTAGGGAAATGTCTGGAGATCTACAAAAATGACACCAACTAACCATCTAAGGAACAGTGGTGCAGCTATCTTAAATGCCCTCCCTGATAAAGAGATTGATGACTAACTTTATGCCATCCTAGAGTCTTCGTCTAGCAACTGATGGAAATAGAAGCAGCTGATGTTAGTAGAAGCAACTAAACATTGACCTGAACTGGAATCCAGCTACAGAGAAGGATGAGTGATGAGCAATGTGGTCAAGATTAGGCTGATGAAAACTACAGAAACAGCTGACCTGAACATGGCAGAGCTTTGGCGCCCAGACTGATTACTGGGAAACCAGCATGGAACTGAACTTGTCCCCATGAATGTGGGTGTCAGTTAGGTGGCCTTGGAAATCTATGGGGGATCTTGGAGTAGATCAATACTTATCTCTAGCATAGGAATGGACTTTGGGAGCCAACCCCACATAGGGGGATACTTCCTCAGTCTAGACTACATGGAAGGGCCTAGGCCCTATCCCAAAGGATACGACAAACTCTGATGACCCCCCATGGAGGACCTCACTCCCCCTGGTGTACTAAAATTGTATGGGATAGTTAGGGCATAGTATAGGTCAGGGGAGTAGTGGAGGGAAAGGGAAAAGGAATTGACTGTAAAACAATCTTGTTTCTAATTTAAATTTAAATAATTGAAGAAAAATCTAAAAATTGCAGCAACTAACATAACAAACTCTGAGCGAGGCAACATAGGGCTTTCTGCATTTTGGGAAATGCAGCATGTGGGGTGTTCCTATATGGCCATCAATCAGCTGGAATAGTATAATGATGCATTTACTGACATGTATACTGTAGGTTATTCTGAGTCAGCAGAAGTAAAAAGTTAATCCCAGAGAAAGACTTGTGCCTTCCACCTAAGTCCAGGAGGATACATTGTGAGGTCATGAGTGGGTGTGGTAGGTTTAGAATTTGAAGATTTAATACATAGTGACAGACAGAATATATGTGTTTCCTGGCAACTGTGATAAAGTCTCTCTGCACATATCATGGGCCCAAGAATCAGGGAGCAAATGAGATGCTGATTTGCACTCTGGGATTTTAATAGCCTAAGGTATGTGCAATTGTACAACTTTTAATGACACCAGATAATAGAGGTGAGTCTCCAAATGAGCCTATGACCAAAGGTTTGGGCATTTCCAAGCAAATGGACCAATTGACCAACATGAGGTCAACTAATCTCACTGAATGTATTCTGTGAAGACCCTGGTACAAGTATTTTATGAGGAGATTATCTCTTCCATAAAAGTAAAACCCTATAATGCATTTTTTTAGTTCTGTACCTCATAATTGAATTGGATTATTTGGTGTTTTGGTGACTAGTTTCTTCAGTTCTTTGTATATATTACAAATCATTTAGATATGGGGTTGGTGAAGTTCTTTTCTTATTCTGTGGGCTGCTGTCCTGCCTTGTTGACTATGTCTTTTGATTTAACTAACCTTCTCTGTTTCAGGAAGCCCCATTACTTAATTTTCAATCTGAGTGTCTGTGCTACTTTTGTTATCTTCAGGAAGTGGTTTGCTGCACAAATTCATTCAGTGCTACTTTCCCATTACTCTACTGAGAGATTCACTATGGCTGGATTTATATTCAAGTCTTTGTTCCATTGGGATTTCAGTTTGGTAAATAGAGGATACTAAAATGACTAAAAGACACTCAACAATCATAGCCATCAGGGAATTGTAAATCATAACAACCCTGAGGTATCATCTCACAGTTGCTAGAATGGCTACAGAAAAAAACACCATGGAATGTTTATGCTTGAGACGATGTGTAGATAGGGGAACACTTCTCTGTTGCTGCTGGGAATGAAAATTTGTACAAATATTTTGGCATAAAGTATGCAAGTTTTTTTGAAAATTGGGTATCAGTCTACTTCCCCATCTAGCCATTACACTCAATGGCATATAACCAAAGGATGTAATTCATACAATATGGACATCTGTACAGCCATGTTCACAACAGCAGTATTTTTAATATCAAGAACCTGGAAACAACCAAGTTATCCTACGACTAAAGAATGAATATAGAAAATGTAATGTAATTAATCACTGGAGTACTAATCAGCAAAAAAAAAACAATGAAACAAATGAATGGACTTAGAATAAACCATTCTGAGTGAGGCAACCTATAAACTGACAGACTAACAGGTTATGTACTCACTAATGTATGCCTATTAGACATAGAGCAAATAGTAACTAGTCTACAATCCAAAACTCCAGAGATCCTAGGAACAAGTAGGACCCTAAGAGAGACATACATGTTTCCCCAGAGTAAGGGAAAGGCCCAGATCTCCTGAAGCATGGGGAAGGAGGAGGTAGGTAGGAGAAAGAGACAGGGTGATGAGGAGGGGATAGGAGAAAATGAGGGATCAGGAAGATTGATTAGGAAGAAGAATAGATGAGTGCAATAAAAACCATAACTTAACGGAGTCATAATTTATATGTTTAAAGGGAAATATGGCACTAGGCAAATGTCCAGGAATCCAAAAGGATAATCCAAACTAACAATCTAAGCAATAGTGGAGAGGTTACCATAAATGCACTTTGCCTATAATGTGGTTGATAACAACCTTATAAGCCACCCTAAAGCCTTTATTCAGAAGAATACTCGTAAGATAAACAATCACCTGAACTCCTGGAATCCAGTTTCAGAAAGGGGAGAATGAGGAGCAAATGGGTCAATACCAGGCTGGAGAAATCCATAGAATCAGCTGACCTCCACCATGCAGGAGCTCATGTACCCAATTCCCACAACTGGGGAACCATCATAGTACCAAATCAGCCCTTCCTATTCTGTGTGTCATTTGGGAGGCCCACTCTATGGGCCTCTGACAGTGGAACTAGTATTTATTCAAGGCACGTGAATGGACTTTGGGAGCCTCTTCCCTATGGAGGTCTACTCTCTCAGTCTAGATACTCGGGGGAGGGCCTAAGACTTGTCCCATATGATGTGACAGACTTTGATGATCTCCCATGAAATTCTCACCATCTCAGTGGAGAGGATGGGGGATGGAATGGGGGTTTTGGGGGGCATGTAAGCATGTAAGGGAGAAGGAATGGGATTGGTATGTAAAATAAGATAGTTTATTATTTAAATAAAAATGTATTAAAGATGGAAAGAAAAGAAAAACATCTTTTCTAGACAGGTAAGAGGAGATGATGGGGTATGTATTTCTGTATATATATATTTCTCTTAGTGTGTGGTGAACAAAACATGATTACCAAATAGCCAGGTAGGAATAGAGGCAATGCTCCCAGCCCAGAATTAGGCAGGGGAGAAGAAGGGATTTAGAGCCTGTGAAGAGATGCCACAGTGCTGAGGCTACAACATACCAGAAAAAGGATAAGCTGCAGAATCATGGCAATGTGTAGATTAATAGAAATGGGCTAATCATTAAAACAGAGCTAGCCAATGATAAGCTCTAACCATCAAGAAACATTAATAATATAACACCTGTGTGTTTGTTTAGGACAAAGAGGCAATGTAACTAGGTGGGACAGAAACCTCCATCTTCAAGTTTCTTTTTTCATAAATGTCTTTCTACCTACTTACTTATCATCCATTGTCACCTATAATCCCCTAGTATACACTACCTTTCTGACTCTGTATTCTGGGAATTCAGGGAACTAATTTGTCAGCAACAGAAGGTTAGCCTTTATTCTGTTGTTAGAAAGGGAGAATAGGATATCTCCAAGTTACATAGAAAAAAATTGATACAGCAACAATTTTCTCAAGAGAGAGGATATAGTTACTGTAGGCTAAGTCTTCAGAGTTGTTTGTGGAGGGAGGAATCAGTTGAGTTACAAAAAGATGTATTTCCCATCGCTGATGCCGAAGCACACTCAGTATGGACGATCTCAGAATTTGGAGTCAGTTTGTACTCTTGGTCAAGGGGGGAACAAAAAATGGCAGAAAAGTCCAGAGCACACTGTCATCCAAAAAACAATGGGAAGAACCCTCTGAAGCTTAAAGCTGAAAGACACTTTTGACTCAGACAATGCAGTGGTGGACCTCATCCTTGGGAAACACACTGACCTGAAGGGGTGTCTCACCGGGTGGTCTTTCCCAGAAAAAGATCTCTACTGTTACCTGCTCAGCGAAGCGTGGGCAGGGAGAGAGGTCACAGAGTGAGCCTCCTTGGTTTTCATTGCTCCAGTGTTGTTCTTTTGTTTACATGCAAGGGGAAAGCTAGCTATGGAGACGGAACCATGAGTGATGGAAAATGAACCAGAGAGAGACCATGAGCCATAGACTTTCTGACAGGGCAGGAGAGGGAGAGTGGGGGAGACATGTGAGGATAAAAAGAGGCTAAGAAGAAGAGCAGACAGCAGGGATGAAAGGGAAGGTGAGAGAGAGAGAAAGTAAGGGAGCAAAAGGGAGCAAGAGAGAGAGAGAGAGAGAGAGAGAGAGAGAGAGAGAGAGAGCATGAGTGGGCTAGGGTCTGTCTTTTAAAGGGGCCCTTTACACCTGCCTGCAGACTTACTACCCAAGGAACCCTGCCTGGACTGACCAGACTACCTCCTGAGTGCATCCTGCCAGGTGATGGGGCAGGACAGACTGATGCCTGGACCTTTGATTTCCTCCTTCACTGATTATTAGAAAGTTGGGTGTTAGATGTGGCAGGTTAGGGAATAAGAACCTCGAGTTCTGGACCCTGCTTCCTGCTCATGTGTATGTGGTGGGGGGTTTAGCCATCTTTGGCGTTGAACCTCTTTGGGGGCAACATTCTGTGTTGCTGCC
The DNA here is from genome assembly GCF_003668045.3 of Cricetulus griseus. Classification (NCBI taxonomy): domain Eukaryota; kingdom Metazoa; phylum Chordata; class Mammalia; order Rodentia; family Cricetidae; genus Cricetulus; species Cricetulus griseus. Next base: position 7,178,748 of record NW_023276919.1, on the reverse strand, counting down.
AGATCCTGTAGTATTTGCTGGCTCTGCCCCAATTCAGGATCTGTGGAATTCTCTGGAGCCTCTTAGACCAGGCCAGATGTCAGCAGTTTAAAAACCAATGTTTCTTCAGTCCTGGTAGTGGAGGGGAAAACGGTAATGTGTGAGGGTTGTCCCTGAGGGGTCCCAAGATGAGGAGGAAGGAAGGGAGTATGGCAAAAGGGAATGTCTGTATCCTATTTATTTAGAATGAATTTGGGGAACTGTTTGCATGGGTCTGAATAGGCTCTCTGGAACTTACATGAATCCTTTGGGTTTGTGAAAAACATAAATTTTAGACATATTAGCAATCTATTAATGGTAGAAACCACTTGGCTGAAAAGCATAAATGTTTTTTTGAAAGTGTCAGATATCTTTAGGACAATGAAATGCAGCTTAGTTTTGCTATCTTGCAGTAGTTTAGTATGTAGTTTGGTACTCTTTCAGAATCCGACCAACAGTTACCTGAATTTTATGAACTCGTTCGGAGACTGTAACCACTAAGAGGATAAGAAAGAGAAATCTAAGACACGTTTCATCCTCTCTGGAAGGTCAGCCTTACAATCCCATCCCTGAGAGCAGGTCCACTTGAAATCCGGCAAAGCCTTATCCCTGTCGTAGACCAAAGCATCAATATTCTTGAGAGAGTGGGAGAAAATTTCACCAGCTTCAGTGATGAGAAGAGTAGAGACTCGGGAGCCACAAGCCACAGGCAAAGCCACCCACAAGGCAGGATGAGGTCTGTCAAGACCAGTCCAGGTACAGCTCTGGGATCCCACCCAAGTTATAGCGATAGAGATGGAGACCCTGAGATACAGTGAGAGATAGAGAGACAGACAGACAGACAGACAGACCAGACCAGGTAAAGCTGCAGTCTCAAATCCAGGTTGCAGAGACAGAGACAGAGACACAGCAACAGTGAGAGACAGAGAGTACTGATTGACACAGAGAGACAGAGACAAAGAGAGACATACAGATCAGGCCTCAATTCAAGCATGGACAAGTCCAGACCAGATACAGCTGCTTGTTTTCACCTAGGCTCCAGAGACAAATACAGAGAGACTGAACGACAATGAGCAAAAATGAAACATAGACAGAGACACAGACACAGAAGCAGAGACAGACAGACAAAGGCTCGGTGTAGGCTGAGACCAGTGCAGACCATGTACAGTTCTGCATATTCCCCCCACTCAATGAGGATGTCATCTCTGCCTAATGAACTCTGTCCAACAGCTGAAGTCATCTCATGCAAACAAGTAGCTACAGTCCAATGATCACTCATTCTAGTCTAATAAATGGAATGTAAACCTTGCTGGAAGTAGCTAACCATGGAATACTCACCTTTGTTGAGTATTATTAGTGTTTTCATTTTCTTAGTCCATTGTTGTCCTTGTTAGGGAAGATGACATTCATCCACAAAAGTCATTGAGCAGTTTTTTCCACAGGAAAAGTAACTAGAAGGATCCCCTAACATGAAATGTATTTCCCATGGGCAAGACCAAAAGTGGCTCAGTAAGGACGATCTGAGAACTGGTGGCCACAGTGCAGAAAAAAAGAATGCTGGAACAGTCCAGGCAAGATGGGGTCCCGAAAAGCAGCTGGAAAAATCTGCCTAAGGCTTAAAACGGAAACACACAAGTGACTCAGCGCATGTGTTTGGTGGACTTCATCCTTGTGAAACATACTGACAAGAAGGTGTGTCTCACCGGTTGCTCTGTCTGAGAAAAAGATCTCCTTGGTTCCTACTCACCCCAGCATGGGCGGGAAGGGAGCTCACAGACAGCCTCCCTGGTTTTCTCAGGTCCAGTGTTGGTCTTTTGATTACAAGGAAGGGGAAATCTTGTTATGGAGGTGAAACCCTGAGCAATGGAACATGAACTATAGAGAGTCCATGAACCACAGAGTTTCAGACAGGGCGGGAGGGGGAGACAGGGGGAGACAGGAGAAGAGACTAAGTGGGTAAGAGCAAGAGCAGAGGTCAGAGAGATGTGGGGAAGGGGATGATGAGAGAAAGAGAAGGTAAGAGACCATGAGTGTGCCCGGGTTTGTCTTTTAAGGGGTCCTTTACACCTGTCTGCAGACTTACTACCCAGGGATCCCTGGGCTCACCAGAATTCCTCCTCAGTGCAACCTGACAGGTGACTGGGACAGGCCAGCCTGTTGCCTGGACCTTTCATTCCTACATTCACTGATTATTAAAAGGCTGGTTGTTAGACGTGGCTGGTTAGGGAATAATTTCCTCAAGTTTCAAGATTGCTTACTGCTGATTTAGGGGGCATTGACCTTCTTTGGTGACCTGAGAAAGCTAGGTGGGATCATCCTGGAGTAGCTGGTTGTTCCACTCTAGTCCTGGAGGTGAGGATCTCTCTGGTACTTCTAAGACTTGCGCAGATGTCAGCTGTGAAGAAGAAAAAGTTAAGTTTAGAAAAATACATTGTTTCTTAAGTCCAGGTATTGGAGGGGAGGATTGTAAGATGAGGTGGGGGTTCCTACGGGGTCCAGAATACATGAGTGAAGGGAGTCCGGGACCAGGGAAAGGCTGAATAATATTTCTTTGGAGTGAATAGGACCTGCTTGCATGTATCCGTTTCAGCTCCCTGGAACTTACAATAATCCTTTGGTTTTTGTGAGGAACATAAATTGTAGACCCTTCAGCCAGCAAAGCTCCATCCCCATCATCAAAATTCTCAGAGTTCTAGAGAGGGATACATTATGACCACAGTCAACGATAAGAAAATGAGAAACACTCGCTAGCCTGAGGGTCACATGAACATCCACCTACAAAGTCGGTCAAGAGCAGTCCAGACCATGTACAGCTGCAGGCTCCCACCCAGATTATAGAGACAGAGACAGAGAGATACAGACAGAGACACGGAGACAGAGACAGGAAGAGAGAAGATTCCTGAAAGCTCTTTCCATTATTATAATGTTTTACAAATATGACATCATTATTAAAATCTAAAATTTGTTTAGATGTGCATTTACCTAATGGCTAAGGATGTTGAGCACTTTTTTATGTGTCTTTCAGCAATTTATATTCCTTTTTGAGAATTCTCTATATAGTTCTGCACTCTACATTTTTATTGGATTGAGTTCTTTGTAAATTTGGGAGATTAGCCCTCTGTCACATTTGGGGTTGGTGAATATCTTTTCAGATTCTATGGGCTGCCATTTTGTATTGCTGTATTTTTTGCCTTACATAAGCAACTGGTTTTGTAGGGGGAAAGAATAGTGGAGAACAAAATAAGAGACAGCACCAGAGAGGGAGCCAGTTATTTGGTGTTTAGGAAACTAGCTTCTTGAGTTTTTTGTAAATTTTGGAGATGAGCCCTCTGTCAGTTCTGGGGTTGATGAACATCTTTTTGCAAACTGTGGGCTGCCATTTGGTATTGCTCACTGTGTCCTTGCCTTAAAGAAACTTCTGGTTGTATAGCGGGAAAAATAGAGGAGAGCAAAATAAGAGATACCATTGGAGAGGGATCCAGTATAGCTTTAAAGAGAAATTAGGTGCTAGGGAAAGGTCTGCAGATCTACAAGGAAGACACCATCTAACCATCTAAGCAACGGAGAGGCTGCCGTAAATGCCTTCCCCTGATAAAGATGACTAACTTGTATGCCATCCTAGAGCCTTCAACCAGCAGAGGATGGAAGTAGAAGCAGCCACCCACAAAAAACACTGAATGGAACTAGAATCCAGTTATAGAGAAGGAGGAGCGATGATCAAAGGGATCAAGGCCCAGCTGGCTAAACCCACAGAAACAGCAGACATGAACAAGCAAGAGCTCTTGACCTCCAGACTGATCACTGAGAAACCAGCATGGAAGTGATCCAGAACCCAAGAATATGGGTGTCAGTAAGGAGGCCTTCAAATCTATGTGGCCTCTTGTAGTAGATCAGAACTTATAACTTGCATAGCAATGGACTTTGAGAACCCATTTCACATAGGGGGATACTCCCTCAGCAAAGACAACAGGGGGAGGGACTAGGTCTTATCCCAAAGGATATGACAGATTCTCTACACCCACATGGAAGACGTCACACTCCCTAGGGAGCAAAATGTTGTGGGTTAGGTGTGAGGAAGAGGGGAGAGAGGGGGAACTGGGATTGACATATAAAACGATGTTGTTTCTAATTTAAATAAAAAATGAAGGAAAAACAGCTAAAATCTACAACAATTAATGTACCAAAACGTATGAGTAAAACACCAGGAGGCCTTAAACCTTCACAAAAATGTACAAGAAACTTAGGGTTGTCTCCATTTTGGGAACTGCAGAAGTTGGGATATATCTAAGTGGTCATCAATCAAGTGGAATAGCATAATGATAAATTACCTTACATGTGTACTGGACTGAAGCAATAGTTGGTTAGTGTCGGGAAGCAGAAATACAAATAGTTAAAGCCAGAGAGAGACTTCTGCCTTCTGCCTAAGTTCTAGAGGTTATATTGTTAGATCATGAGTCGGTGTGGTTGGTATAGCATTTGAAGGTGCAATAAATTGTGACAGACAGATCCTAAGTGTTTCCTGGCAACTGTGACCACATCTCTCTGCCAATATCATGGGCTCTAGAAACAGTGACCAACTGAGATGCAGTTTTGCACTTGCAGATTTTAATATCCTAAGGTGTGTGCCATTTTACAACTTTAAATGTAACCATATAATGGAATTAACTCTCCAAATGAGCCTATGGCAAAGGGTTTGGGCATGTCCAAGCAACTGGAAGAGTTAACCAAATTGAGGGTATGTAATCTCACTAAATATACGCTGTGAACAACCTTCTCCAAGTCTTTTACTAGTAGATTTTTTCATGCATAAGAAGTAAAACCCTATTGGGTTTTTTGTCTGTTTAGTTCTGTAACCCACTTTTTAAGTGTATTATTTCATATTTGGGTGACTAGTTTCTTCAGTTATTTATATACTTCAGAAGTCAGCCCTTGGCTAGATCTGGGGTTGTTGATGTTGTTTTCCTATTATCATAACACCTCTGAGATATCACCTTACACCTGCAAAAATCTCTACAGAAAATCCACCACTGAAATTTTATGCTAGAGAGGATGGGGAGAATTGGGAACACTCCTCTGTTGCTGCTGGGAGTGAAAACTTGTACAATCATTCCGGCAGTCAGTATGGGATTTTTTTGTAACAATTGGAGATCAGTCTACTTCGCAATCTAGAAATTCTGCTTTTTGATACATAGCCAAATGATGTACATTCATACAATATGGACACATATACAGTTGTGTTCATAACAGCTGTATTTGTAATAGCAAGAACTTGGGAAAAAAAACAAGACATTCCTCGACTGAAGAATGAATAAAGAAAATATGGTTAAAATTAATCAATTTACTACTACTCATAAAAAAGAAACAATTAAACAAATAGATGGAACTAGAAGAAAGCATCCTGAGTGAGATTACCCGTTAAAGGAAAAAATAAAAACATAACATGTTATCTACTCAATAATATACGGATATTAGACATAGGGTAAATAATAATTAGCCTACAATCCACACCTCCAGAGAACCTAAGAACAAGTAGGTCTATGAAAGAGGCATATATGGTTCCTCAGAGTAGGGGAAAGGCACGAGATCTCCTGAATAATTTAGGAGCATGGGGAAAGAGGAGGAAGGAAGGAGAAAGAGGCGGGGTGATGAGGGGGGATAGAAGAACATGAGCGATCAGCAATATTGATTAGGGGGAAGAATAGAAGAGAGCAAGAAAAGTGATACCTTACTAGAGGCATAAACTATAGGTTTACAGAGAAATACGGCACTAGGCAAATGTCCATGGATCCACAATGATAATCCCAACTAACAATCTAAGCAATAGTGGAGAGGCTACTTTAAATTCAATTTCCATGTAATGTGATTGATGACTACCTTATATGCTGTCCTAGAGATTTCATCCAGTAGATGACTGGAGCAAAAGAATGCACACAAATCTAAAGAATGCCCTGAACTCCTGGAATCCAGTTTCAGAAATGGTAGAATGATAAGCAAATGGTTCAATACCAGGCTGGAGAAACCCACAGAAAGAGCTGACCTGACCTAGTGGGAGCTCCCTGACCCCATTCTGACAACTGGGGAGCCAATATAGTACCATAAAATTTCTTATGTCTATTTGACTAGATAATTATTTCCAATGCTTTGATATGAGGTAGTGACTGTCTTTATGTTGAGCTGTGTTTCATGTTTGCAGCAGAAGGAGAGATCCTCTTTTCAATGCTATACAATCTACTAGCCTGTGTATTTTTAAGTATATGATGTCCATTGATATTAAGAGATATTAATAATACGTGATTGTTTTTTTCTTTTTATGTATTTATTTTCATATTCTTATAACATCCCGCCTCTCTGTTTTTTTTTCTTTTTATGTATTTATTTTCATATTCTTATAACATCCCTCCTCTCCTCCTGCAATCTCTTCTTTCCCCAACCTCTCATTTGTTACTTGGAGCTTGTAAGGCCTACTAGAGAAAATATACTAAGTCAGACCTATTATCTAGTTGAGGCAGGACCAAGGAAACTCTCTCGCCACCATAATACTGTGTGGAGGCTTACCAAGGTATCTCCCAGGAGGACGACGGAAAGGGCAATGGCTAAATAAATCCATCTACACATCATAAAATTCAGAAGACATCCACAAATCATGCTTGCATATTATAATGTAGGATGCCATATCTATAGCTATCGAAGTTTAAAGAATGAACAATGTGATCACTTGTACAAACCACATTCCAACACAAATTACAAAGAATCCTGCAGTAATAAGGTTATAGTCCACAGATCAGAAAAAATAAAACTACCATTCTCTCAATATATATCTATTTTTTAGTGGCAACAGGTAAGACTATTGTCTCAAAATGTAGAGATAAGTAATCTTTTCAGACATTTGACATGAAAATGTCTCCTACTGAGACCTCCAAGATTCTCCATATGAATCAAAGACATTGTCAACAATAATGGATTCATAGAATGTGGTTTATTCAGAAAGATTATATAATGTCTGCTGCCACAGATGGGATAGATTTTCCCAAGTATCTCGCCAAAATTTTTTAATGTTTGAATAAATAAATTTGATGAAAAGGCAAGGAGGGAGAAATCCTTCCACACATCAAAAATACAGAAGACAACCCAAAATCATGATTGCACATTAGAATGTAAGATGTCATATATAGTATTAGAGCTATGTAAGTTCAAAGACCAAACAATGAGATCACTCAGACAAACCACATACTGACACAAATTAAAAAGAATCTGAGATTTACGCAGATTATACCACAATGTTCAGAAAACATAAAACTACCATTCTCTGGATAGAAATCTATAATTCAGTGAGAACAGGTAGTACTTTGTCTCAAAATATAGAAAGAAGTAAAATTTTCAGATATGTGACATGAAAAATCTCCTATTGAGACCTCCAAGCTTGTCCATATGAATCAAGGACATTGTCAACAGTAGTGGTTTCATAGACTGAAGTATATATAGAAAGAATATATAATGTCTTCTGCACAGATTGGGTAGTCTTTTTCTCAAGAAAAATCTCAAAATTAATCAAGTTGACTCTGTAGGCTCATGATTTAAGGAATGGAAACTTCTTCAGTTATAAAATATATTAACCCAAGAAATCTACTAGAAATCTAGAGAAAATTATCAATTCTTGGTACTTTTATGTGAGCATGGGTGCCAATTTTGTATTGCATTTTCTCTGTTTCATGTGTCTACCTGTTTGTCAAGGCATATGCCACTGTACACACATTGTGCAATTCTTTGAACCCATATCATGGGTCCAAGAAGCCAGGTGAGCCTGAAATACAGTCTTATGATTGGATATTATGCTCCCCAAAGCAATATCCTTTGTATATCCTTGGACATCAGCATGCATTGAGGTGAGTTTTCTGTCAGTGAAGTCTATGGTGGTTTAAGGACTATGGGTCAGAGAGCTCCGATTCCAGGGCAGGTATGAAAAATTCAACTTTGTTTCACAAGAGAAAGCAGAAAAAAGAGCCTCCCATTTTCTTTGCTGGGCAGATTTAGCAGTAAAGAAAATTATAACAAGCCAGGATTCGATATGTGTTATTGTACAAGGGAGAAACTTTTCTGTGTCCACTTCATACATTCTCAGTAGAGCACTGAGATCCCAGCTACACAGAGACACATCAAATGTCCCTTGATGAGCCAGGCAGTGGTGGTGCATGCCTTTAATGCCAGCAGTCGAGAGGCAGAGGCAGGCGCATCTCTTTGAGTTCAAGACCAGCCTGGTCTAAAAGAACTAGTTCCAGGACATCCTCCAAAGCCACAGAGAAACCCTGTCTTTAAACATCAAAAAAATGTCCCTTGATGTTTTGGGCCTCTCTAAAACCTCTCCTTCCAGGGCCATCCAATGGTCTTCTTTATTGTGGCCTATAGTCGTGAAGTTGAGGCCACACATTCCTATAGTGAAAAGTTAGTTTTGTGTAATATTTAGATTATTATGTGATTACAATATGCATCCATCTGTTTGTGTGGACAAAATAGCCTCCATTTTATCCCTGAAACTTTTTTCTATTTTATAATATTTTACCAATATGACATCCATATTAAAAGTCAAAAAGTTGTTTTGATTAGTATTTCCCTGATGGCTAAGGATGTTGAGAACTTTTATGTGATCTTTCAGCCATTTTACATTCTTCTATTGAGAATTCTCTATTTCTGTACTACACTTTGTAATTGGATTATTTGGTGTTTTGGAAACTAGCTTCTTGAGTTCTTTGTAAGTTCTGGAGATGAGTCAATCTGTCAGATATGGGGTTGGCGAATATCTTTTCCCATTTTGTAGGCTGTCATTTTTTATTGCTGACTGTGTCCTTAGCCATACAGAAGCTTCTGGTTGTGTAGGGGGAAGAATGGAGGACAGCAAAATAAGAAATTCCATCAGAGAGAAAGCCAGTATAGGTTTAAAGAGAAATCAGGCACTAGGGAAATGTTTGGAGATCTACAAGGATGACTCCTACTAACGATCTAATCAACAGTGGAGAGGCAACCAGAAATGCCCTGCCCGGATATTGAGATTGATGACTAACTTATATGCCAACATAGAGCCTTCATCCAGAAGCTGATGGAAGTAGAAGCATACACCAACAACTAAAAACTGAAATGAACTGAACTGGAATCTAGTTTCAGAGAGGGAATAGTAATGAGCACAGCAGTCAAGACCAGGCTGGTGAAACACACAGAAACAGCTAACCTGATCAAGGAGGAAGTCATTGTCCCTAGAATGATATCTGGGTAACCAAAATAGTACTGATACAGACCCAATAACTGTGGGTTTGAGTGAGGAGGCCTTGGGAATCTATTGTAGGCCTCTTGTAGTAGATCAGTACTTATCCCTATCATAGGAAGTGATTTTGGAGCCCATTCTCCATGGGGGGATACTCCCTCAGCTTAGACGATGCGGGAGGCCCTAGGCCCTATCCCAAAGGATTTGACAGACTCTGAAGTGCCCTGCTGGAAGACCTCACTCTCCCTGGGGTGCAGAAATGGTTTGGGATATGTAGGGCATTTATATGTAAGGCAGGGGAGGAACTAGAGCATATCGGATATATATCTAAGTGGTCATCGATCAGCCGGAATGGTATAATGATGCATTTACTTACATGTGTACTGGACTGAAGCCGTAGTAGTTTCCTGTGGGAAAGCAGAAATAAAAATAATTAAAGCCAAACAGAGGCTTGTGCCTTCTGCCTGAGTCCAGGAGTATGTGATGTGAGGTCATGCATGGGTGTGGTTGTTTTAGAATTTGAAGATGTAATAGCTTGTGACAGACCAATCATGAGTGTTTCCTGGAAACTCTGATGGAAATCTCTCTCCGCTTTTCATGGGGCCAAGAAACAGGGAGCAAGTGAGATGCAGTTTTGCAATGGGCATTTTAATATCCTTAGGTATGTGCTGTTGTACATCTTTTAATGTCATCAGACAATGGAGTTGAGTCTCCAAGTGAGCTTATGACAAAAGTTTTGGGAATTTCCAAGCAACTGGAACAGTTAAGCAACATGAGGGTACCTAATCTGACTAAATATACTGCATGAAAGACCTGTAGTAAATCTTTTATTATTACATTTTCTATTCCAAATGAAGTGAAACCCTATTAAGTATTCTCTATTTAGTTATGTACACCACTGAAATATAAAGAGTTTCCCTTTACAAGGCCTCATTGATTGTATGGCTTATATAGCTAGCAAACATGTAATATATAAAAATTGAATCATTTAAACTTTGATGGAATTTCTCTCAAGCATGCGTAAATTCCCTGTAAGGTTTGTCAGTTCAATATTTAGAAAGACTGGCACCCATGATTTTCGATATTACAGAGCCTATGCTTTTCAGATAGTCTCTGATCTTTGGTAAAATAATGGGTAACACATGAACAGCTATTACTTTAAGAAAATGTTTGAATAAATAAATTCAAGGAAGGGCACAGAGGGAGAAATCCATATACATAGGAAAAATTTGGAAGACATCACAAAATCATGTTTGCGTATCTATCCATATTCAAAAAGGAACATTGTGATCACTTATACAAACCACATACAGACACAAATTAAAAAGAATCGGAGATTAGCACAGATAATAACACAGAGTAGAATAGATAAAACTACAATTCACTGTATAGATATCTATTTTTTAATGAGAACAGTTAAGACTGTTGTCTCAAATTGTAGAGATAAGTAACATTTTCAGACATTATTAATAGAAAAGTCTCCTGTTGAGACCTCCAAGCTTGGCCACATGATTCAAGGAAATTGTCAACAACAGTAGTTTCAAATTTGTCAATACCTTGCTGGAGAACCCCATAGAAACAGGTAACATCATCAAATGGGAGATCACAGACCCCCATCTGACAACTGGGAAACCTTTATAGTACCATAATGTTTGTTATGTTCACTTGATTGGAAAATTATTACCCAAACTTTGACTAGGAGGTAGTGTCTTTAATGTTGAAATGTGTTTCATGCTTGCAGCAGAAAGATAGATCCTCTTTTCATATACAATCTATTAGCCTGTGGACAAGGACATGTATCTGGCACAAGTTTTGTATTTGGCACAAACGCTCATTCAACATCATGTAATTCCACAGAATAAAGTCTCTGAAAAAGTTATTCAAAGGCTGTGTCTCAAGTTTCCATTGAATTTGTGGCTTATATAGCTAGCAAACATTTAACACAAAATAATTGAATCATTTAAACTGTGATGGAATATCTCTCAAATATGTGTAAAATCCCCACAAGACTTATCAGGTAAAAATTTAGAAAGTCTGGCAGCCATGAATTTCCATATTACTGAGCCTATTCTTTTCGGGTACTCTCTGATCTCAGGTAGAATAAAGGGTAGCACATGTACAGCTATTACTTTAACCTGGTGTTTAACTAAATAAGCTAAAGGAGGGAGAAATCCATCTACACTTCCAAAAATTCAGAAGACATCCCAAATCATGGTTACATATATAATATAGGTAGCCATATCTAGTATGGGAGCTATCCAAGTTCAAAGAAGGAACAATGTGTTCACTTGTACTGACAGATATTAAAAAGAATCTGAGATTAATACAGGTTATAGTCCCAAGATTAGAAATGATAAAACTATCATTCCCTGGATAGATGTCTATTTTTTAGTGACAACAGGTAAGACTGTTGTATCAAAATGTAGAAAAGGAAATTTTTCAGACATTTGACATGGAAAACATCTCCTGGTGAGACCAACAAGCTTGCCCACATGAATCAAGGACATTGATAACAATAAAGACTTCATAAACTGAGGTTTATATAGGAAGAATATGTAATGTCTTCTGCCACAAAGGGTATAGTATTATTCTAGGTAACAAACCAAAAATCTCAAAATTAATCCAGTTGCCTTTGTAGGCTCATGACTTAGGGAATGGAAACTTCTTGAGTAATAAAATGTATTCCCTGAACAAATCTACTAGGAATCTCGAGAAAAGTATAAATTCTTGGTGCTTTTGCAATGGAATATAGGTGAACATGTGTGTCAATTTTGTACCTTATATTCACTGACTGCCTGTTTGTCAAGGCATATGTCACTGTCCAAACATTGTCGAAATCTTTGCACACATATCCTGGGTCCAAGCAGCCACATGAAGCTGAAATACAATGCTATCATTAGATATTGTACTCTCCCCAAAGCAATATCCATTTTATATCCTTAGACATGCATTGAAGTGAGTTTTCTGTCTTTAAAGCTATGGTGGTTTATAGAGGGTCGATCACAGTGAAGAATGCAGAATACAGGGAAGATGTGAAGAACTCCAAAATTGTTTAACAAGAGAAAGCAGAAAACAAAGCTTCCCAGTTTCGTTGGTGGCCGAATTTAGCAGTAAAGCAAATTATAACAAGCCATGGTAAAGAGATAGATGAGTAACTTATATGCCACCCTACCGCTTTCATCCAGCATAGGATGGAAGTAGCAGACACCCACAGATAAACACTGATCTGAACTGGAATCCATTTGCAGAGAACGAGTAGTAATGAGCATAGGGGAACGATCAGGCTGGTGAAAACCACAGAAACAGCTGACCTGGACTAGGGGGGAGCTCTCGGCCTCCAGACTGATCCCTGGGAATCCAGCATGGAACTCATTCCGAATCCATGAATGTGGTTGTCAGTGAGGAGTTCTCAGATGTCTATTAGGGCTCTTGTAGTAGATCAGTACTTATGCCTAGCATAGGAATGGAATGTGGGAGCCCTTTTCACATAGAGGGATACTCCCTCAGCCTATATGGTGGGGGAGAGCCTAGATCCCATGCCAAGGGATATGACAGACTCCAAAGACCAACCATGGAAGACCTAACACTCCCTGCAGAGAAGAATTGATATGGGATAGGTAGGGCATTAGTAGGGCCCAGGGGAAGATGGGAGGTAGAGTGAAATGTGATTAAAATTTAAAACCATCTTTTTTCTAATTTATATAGAAATAGAAAAAAAGCTAAAAATACAACAACTAATGTAACAAAATGTGTAAGTGAAACACCAGGAAGCCTTACACCTTCACAATTAGTACAAGCAAATTGGGGTTGTCTCCATTTTGAGAACTGCATCATAAAGGGTCTTCAATCAACTGGAATGGTTTAATGATTCATTCACTTACATGTGTACTGGACTGACGCCGTAGTAGTTTACTGTGGGGAAGCAGAAGTAAAATTAGTTAGAGCCTGTGAGAGACTCCTGCCTTCTGTCTAAGTCCAAGAGGAAATAATGTGAAGTGGGTGTGGATGGTTTGAAATTTGAAGATGTAATAGATACCTAAAGACACATCATAAGTGTTTCCTGGCAACTCTTACGGAAAACTCTTTGCCCATATCAGGGGCCCTAGAAACAGGGAGCAAATGAGATGTAGTTTTACACTTGGGGATTTTAATATCCTAAGGTATGTGACATGGTACAACATTTAATATCACCATACAATAGAGTTGATACTCCATATGATACAATGACAAAATGTTTGGGCATTTCCAAGCAACTGGAGCTGTTCAGAAACAGTCTATGAAGGACCTGCTCCAAATCTTTTATTAGTAGATTTTTCTCTTCCATAAGAAGTAAAAACCTATTGTGGATTTTCTATTTAGTTCAGTAACCCACCTTTTAATTGGATTATTTGTTATTTTGGTGACTAGCTTCTTCAGCTCTTTGCATATTTTAGAAATCAGCCCTTGGCTAGATGTGGGTTTAGTGAAGATCTTTTCCCATTCTGTGGGCTGCTGTCTTTTCTTGCTAACTATGACTTTTGCCTTACACAATCTTCTCAGTTTCAAGAGACCCAATTACTGAATTGACCATATGAGTGTCTGTGCTACTGTTATGTTCAGAAAGTTGTCTGATATACAAATTCATTCAATGCTACCTCCCCATTACTCTGCTAAGTGGTTCATGTGGCTGAATTTATATCGAGGTCTTGGTCCATTGAGACTTTAGTTTGGTCAATAAAGGAATAAAATTTCTTAAAGATACTCAACATCCTTAGCATTTGGAGAAATGTAAATCACAACAACTCTGAGATATCATCTTACACCTGCCAGAAGAGTTAGAGAAAAAAATCCTCACAGACAGTTTATGCTGGAGAGGTTGTGGAGAATGGGCAACATTTCTCTGTTGCTGCTGGGAGTGAAAACTTGTACAACCATTTTGGCAGTCAGTATGGACTCTTTTCTGAAAATTCGGTATCAGTCTTCTTCACCATCTAGTAATTCTACTCTTTGCACATACCCAAAGTTGTACATTCATACAACACCAACATCTGTAAAGCTATGTTCATAACAGCAGTGTTTGTAATAGCAAGAATCTGTAAACAACTAAGATGTCCTTCGACTAAAGGGGATGGATAAAGAAAATATGATACATTTAATCAATGGAGTACTACTCACTGGACAAAAAAAAATATGGAAACTGTCATGGTGTTTTTTCTTTAGACATTCTGGGCCTCCTGAAACTGACAAGATTCTGTAGGGCAAAAGACATAATCAACAAGATAAGACAGAAGTGCAATGAATGGGAAAAGATCTTCACCAACCCCACATCTAGCCAAGGGCAAATTTCTAAAACATACAAAGAACTGAAGAAACCAGTCAACAAAACACCAAATAATCACGCTCACTCACCACCACCATCCTGCTTCACCTAGTGCCCTCCCACAGCCTCCCTGCAGAAATGCTTTGAGTACCCACACTCCTTTGCCAGATGAGACCAGTGTCCCAGGCACTGGCTCCTCATGTCACTCGGGCCTATGCCAAAGATGTAAAATGTGGTGCAAATGCTTGATCCTTAAAGCTTCAAGTTGTAGACCTTTTAGCCGATGCTATAGCTGTTACAATGGGGACAAAGGGAAGAACAGTGATTATTGAACAGAGTTGAGGAAGTCCCAAAGTAACAAAAGATGGGGTCATTTTTACAAAGGCAATTGATCTAAAGGATAAATACAAAAAATATCGAGCTAAACTTGTTCAAGATGTTGCCAATAACTCAAATGAAGAGGCTGGGATGGCACTACCACTGCTACTGTTCTGGCACATTCTATTGCCAAGGAAGGCTTTGAGAAGATCAGCAAAGGGGCTAATCCAGAAGAAATCTGGAGAAGTGTGATGTTGGCTGTTGATGCTGTAATTGATGAACTAACAAAACAATCTAAACATGTGACAACCCATGAAGAAATTGCTCAGGTTGCTACAATTTCTGAAAATGGACACATAGACATTGGAAACATCATATCTGATGCAATGAAAAATGTTGGAGGGAAAGGCGTCATCACACTGAAGGATAGAAATACCCTGAATGATGAATTAGAAATTATTGAAGGCATAAAGTTTGAAAGAAGATGTATTTCTCAGACATCAATAAGTCAAAAATGTGAATACCAAGATGCCTATGTTCTGTTGAGTGAAAAGAAAATTTCTATTGTCCAGTCCATTACACCTGCTCATGAAGCTAATGCTCATAGGAAACAAATGGTCATATTTGCTGAAGATGTTGATGGAGAAGATCTAAGCACACTGGTTTTGAACAGGCTAAAAGCTGGTCTTCATGTCGTAGCAGTTAAATCTCCAGGTTTTAGGGACAATAAGAAGAATAGGCTTAAAGATACGGCTATTGCTACTGGTGGTGCGCAATTTGGAGAACAGGGGCTAAAACTAAATCTTGATGATGTTTAAGGTCATGATTTAGGAAAATTTGGAGAGGTCATTGTCCCCAAAGTTGATGCCATGCTTTTGCAAGAAAGTGATGACTAAACTCAAATTGAGAAACGCATTCAAGAAATCACTAAGCAGCTAGACATCACAACTTGTGAATATGAAAAGGAAAAGCTAAACAAACACTTGCTAAACTTTCAGATGAAGTAGCTATGTTTAAGGTTGGAGGAACAAGGGATGTTGAAGTGAAGGAGAAGAAAGACAGAGTTACAGATGCTCTCAATGTTACAAGAGCAGCTGTTGAAAAAGGCATTGTTTTAGGAGTTAGCTGTGCTCTCCCTCCATGCATCCCAGCCTTGGATTCCTTAAGGCCTTCAAATGAAGATCAGAAAATAGGTATAGAAATTATTAAAAGAGCACTCAAAATTCCTGCAGTGACAATTGCTGAGAATGCAAGTGTTGAATAATCTTTGAGAGTTGAGAAAATTCTGCTGAGTTGCTAGGGAGCTGGTTATGAGGCTATGCTCAGAGATTTTGTGAACATGGTAGAAAAGGGAATCAGTGATCCAACAAGGGTAAATTAGTCAGCAATTCTCAAACATTGGATGGCTTGTTCTATGGTGTGTGTTTTCATTAATCATTTTATAAACATTTTTCTCTAGGTTGTAAGAACTGCTTTAGTAGATGTTGCTGGGGTGGCCTCCTTGCTAACTTCAGCAGAAGCTGTAGTGACCGAAATTCCTAAAGAAGAGAAGGACCTTGGAATTCGCACACATGCCTTTAATCCTAGCACTTGGGAGGCAGAGGGAGGCAGATCTCTGAGAGTTCGAGGCCAGCCTGGTCTCCGGAGTGAGTGCCAGGATAGTCTCCAAAGCTACACAGAGAAACCCTGCCTCAAAAAACAAACAAACAAAAAACCAATAAAAGACATTTGTACATTCCTGAAAAAAAACACCAAATAATACAATTAAACTTGGGGTACAGACGTAATAAAGAATACCCAACAGGTTTTTACTTCTTAAGAGAAAAATCTACTAATAAATTACTTGGAGCAGGTCCTTCACAGACAATATTTAGTGAGAGTAGTTAGCCTCATATGGGTTAGTAGTTCCAGTTGCTTCAAAATGCCCAGACCTTTTGTCATAGGCTCATGTGGAGGATCTACTCCATTGGATGATGATAATAAAAGTAGCACATGGGTATATATATGCCTTAAGATATTAAGATCCCCAAGTAAAAACTGCATCTCAGATGCTCTCTGTTTCTTGGGCCCATGATATGGGCAGTGAGATTTCTGTCACACTTGCCAGGAAACACTTATGATCTGTCTGTCACAATCTCTTATATCGTCAAATACTTAACCAAACACAATAACCCATGACCACATGTATCCTCCTGGACTTAGACAGGAGGCACAAGTCTATCTCAGGTATAAATATTTTTACTTCTGCTGCCCCACAGTAACCTACAATGGCTTCAGTCCAGTACACAGGTAAGTAAACCCATCAATATACCATTCCAGCTGATTGACGACCACTTAGATACATCCCATATGCTGCAGTTCCCAAATGGAGACAAACCAAAGTTTCTTGTAAGTATTAGGAAGGTTTAAGATCCCTGGTGTTTCACTCATACATTTTGGTACATTAGTTGCTGTACTTTTCTGCTTGTTTTCCTATATATTTATTGTAATTAGAAGCAACACTGTTTTACATGTCAATCCCAGTCCCCTCTCCCTCCCCAACTACCTTGCCCCCCACTATAATGCTATCTATCCCATAAGATTTCTGCTCCCCAGCAAGAGTGAAGTCTTCCTCTCGGGTGGGACTTCAGTGTCTGTCATATCCTTTGGGATAATGCCTAGGCCTTTGCCTGCAGTCTAGACGGAGAGAGCTTCACCCTATATGGAATGGGCTCCCAAACTCCATTGCTATGCTAGGGATAAGTACTGATATACTACAAGGGGCCATATAGATTTCTCAGGCCTCCTCACTGACACCCACATTCATGGGTCTGATTCAGTTCCATGCTGGTATCCCAGTGATCATTCCCCCTGTTCAAATCAGCTGGGTATTTTTGTTTTACAAGCCTGATCTTGACCAATTAACTCATGACACCTCCTTCTCTGTAACTGGATTTTAGTTCAGTTCACTGTTTAGTTGTGGGTATCTGCTTATATTTCCATTAGTTGCAGGATGAAGGCTATAGGATGGCATATAAGTTAGTCATCAATCTCATTATCAGGAGAGGGCATTTAAGGTAGTATCTCCACTGGTGCTTAGATGATTAGTTAGTGTTATCCTTGTAGCTCTCCAGACATTTTCTTGTGCCTCATTCCTCTTTAAACTCATACTGTCTCCCTCTGTGATTGCATCTCTTAATTTGTTTTCTCTATTTTCCCCTATTAAACCAGAAGCATTTGTAAGGCAGAACACACTCAGCAACACAAAAAGGCAGCCCACGGAATGGGAAAAGATATTCACCAACCACATACCTGACAGAGGAATGATCTACATAATTTACAAAGAACACAGGAAGCTGGGTTCCAAAGCACCAAAAAATCCAATTAAAAATTGGGGTACAGAAAGAAAATCTCAAGTTCAACACGTCCCTAACACAAAATATCCAAGAAATATGTGATATGCTGAAAAGACCAAACCTAAGAATACTAGGTATAGAAGAAGGTGAAGAAATCTAACACAAAGGCAAAGAAAACATATTCAACAAAATCATAGAAGAAAACTTCCCCAACCTAAAGAAAGACAAGCATATGAAAGTACAAGAAGCCTAAAGGACTTCAAAAAGACTGAATCAAAAAACATGTCTCCTCAACACATAGTAATCAAAACACCAAACATACAGAATAAACAGAAAATATTAAGAGCAGCAAAGGAAAAAGGACCAGTAACATATAAAGGGAATCCTATCAGAATTACACCAGACATTTCCATGGAAAATCTGAAAGCCAGAACATCCTGGATAGATATTCTACCTATAGTAAGAGACCACAGATGCCAGTCCAGACTACTATACCCAGCAAAGCTTTCAATCAATATAGATGGAGAAAACAAGATATTCCATGAGAAAACCAGATTCAAACAACACATATCCACCAATGCAGCCCTACAGAATGTTCCATAAGGTAACTGCAACCCAAGGACTTAACTACAACCAGAAAAATATGGGCAATAGATAATCCTAGTTTACCAACAGCCAAAAGGAGAAAAGGGATAGAATCCCACACATAATTTCACCACCACTGCCAAATACAAAACAAGAATGAACAACCAATGGTCACTAATATCCTTCAACATTAATGGTCTTAACTTGCCTATAAAATGTGGTACATTTACACAATGGAGTACTACTCAGTAGAAAAAAAGCAACGGAATCTTGAAACTTGCAGGAAAATGGATGGATCTAGAAGAACCCATTCTGAGCGAGGTAACCCAATCGCAAAAAGACAAACATGGTATGTACTCATATGCTGATTTTAGACATAGAGTAAGGATTCGAGCCTACAATCCACACTGCCAAAGAAGGTAATAAACATTGATGTCCCTAAGAGAGACATACACGGTTCCCTGGAGAAGGGGAGAGGTTCAAGATCTGCTGAGCAAATTGGGAGTACGGGAAGAGGGGGAGGGAGCTAGGAGAATGAGAAGGGAAGAGGATGAGTGATCTCCCATGGTCTTGGATAGGTAGGATCTACATAGTAAAAATGGCAATGTTACCAAAAGCAATCTACAGATTCATTGCAATCCCCGTCAGAATCCCAAAACAATTCTTCACAGACTTTGAAAGAACAACTGTCAACATTATATGGAGAAATAAAAGACCCAGGATAGCCAAAACAACCCTGTACTTCTGGAGGCACCACCATCCCTGACTTCAAGCTCTATTACAGAACTGTAGTCCAGAAAACAGCTTGGTACTGGCACAAAAAAAGACAGGTAGATTAATGGAGTATAGTTGAAAACACTGATATTAACCCACATACCCAAAACAAATGATTTTTGACAATCTAAATTTTTACGATAGAATAAAAAGAACATCTTTAACAGATGGTGCAGGCATAACTGAATGCAGGATTGTAAAGACTGCATATAGATCCAAGTCTATCGTTAAGCACAAAACTTAAGTCAAAATGGATCAAAGATATTAACATAAATCCAGCTACATTGATCCTATTAGAAGCCAAATGGAAGATACCCTTAAATTAATTAGTACAGCAGACTGCTTCCTCAACATTGCATCAGCAGTGTAGATACTGAGACCAACAATTGATAAAAGTGACCTCCTGAAACTGAGAAGCTTCTGTAAGGCAAAGGACAGTGTCAACAAGACAAAACGGCAGCCCACAGACTGGGAAAAGATATTCACCTACTCCAAAACTGACAGAGGGTTGATCTCCAAAACATACAAAGAACTCAAGAAGCTAGTCTCCAAAACACCAAACAATCCAATTAAAATTGAGATGCAGAACTAAATAGACAATTCTCAATAGATGAATCTAAAATGGCTGAAAGACACATAAGAAAGTGTTCAACATCCTTAGCCATCAGGGAAATGCAAAATACAACAACTCTGAGATACCAACTTACTAATGTCAGAATGGCCAAAATCAAAAACACCTATGACAGTTTATGCTGGAGAGGGTGTAGAAATAGGGGAACACTCCTCCACTGATGGTGAGAGTGCCAACTCATACAGCCACTTTGGAAATGTATACAGAAATTCCTCAAGAAACTAGGAATCAGTCTACCACAAGGTCCAGCAATTCCACTCTTGTGTGTCTACCCCAAAGAAGCACATTGATACAATAAGGACATCTGTTCAACGATGTTCATAGAAGCACAGTATTTGTAATAGCCAGAAACTAGAAGCAGCCTAGATGCCCCTCAACTGAAGAATGGATAGAGAAAATCTGGTACAATTACACAATGCAGTACTACTCAGCAGAAAAAAAAAACAATGGAATCTTGAAATTTGCAGGAAAATTGATGGAACTAAAGAAACCATTCTGAATGAGGTAATCCAATCACAAAAAGACAAACATGGTATGTCCTCACACATATTTGGATTTTAGACACAGACTAAAGGATTACCAGCCTACAATCCACACTGCCACAGAAGCTAGTAAACAAGGAGGACCTTTAGTGAGACATACATGGTTCCCCGGAGAATGGGAATGGGTCACGATCACCTGAGCACATTGGTTCACGGGAATAGCGAGGAGGGAGCTTGGAGAATGAGAAGAGGAGAAGACAAGGGGTGCAGACTAAATGGGGGAGCAGAAAGTCTGAGTCAGGGGAAGAACAGAAGATAACAAGAATGGAGATACCATAATAGAGGATTTACAGAGAAATCAGGAACTAGGGAAATGTCTGTAGATCTACAAAAATGACACAAGCTAACAATCTAAGCAACAGAGGAGAGGCTGCCTTAAATGCCCTCCCCTGATAATGAAATTGATGGCTGACTTATGTGCTGATTGATAGCCCTCATCCAGCAACTGGTGGAAGTAGAAGCAGACACACACAACTAATCAGTGAACTGATATGGAATCCAGTTGCGGAGTAGGACGAGTGAAGAGCAAAGGGGTCCAGATAAGACTGGTGAAACCCACAGAAACAGCTGCCGTGAACATCAGGAAGCTCTTGGTCCCCAGTCTGATAGCTGGGATACCAACATGGGACTGATCTACAACCCAGGAACATGGGTTTCAGTAAGGAAACATTGGAAATCTACCAGACCTCATGTAGTAGTTCAGTATTTATCCCTAGCATAGGTGTGGATTCTGGGAGACCATTCCACATAAAGGAATACTCCGTGAGCCAAGACACACGGGGGTGGGCCTAGGTCCTATCCCAAATAATACGACAGACCCTTATGACACCTTATGGAAGGCCTCACCATCAAGGGGGAGCAGAAAAATTATGTTACAGTTATGGTTTTATTTGGGGAGGGTGGGGAAGGAGGGGAGGGAGAGGGAACTGCGATTGTCATGTAAAACAATCTTGTTTGTAATTGAAATAATATATGCAGAAAAATAAAATGGGTTACGGAACTAAATAGATAATTCTCAATAGAGGAATGTAAAATGGCTGAAAGACATATAAAATAGCGCTCTACATTCTTTGCAATCAGGGAAACACAAATGAAAACACATTTTTTGCTTTTAATGAGGGTGTCATATTCTTAAATTTTTATACTAATGGAAATTACATTCAGTGAGAAAAATTGAGGATTTTTGTCCACACAAACACTTGGAGGAATATTATAATCACATGAAAATCTAAAAATTATTAAGAACTTACTTTTCACAATGGAAGTGTGTGACCTCTAATTCAAGTGTATAGGTCACACTACCTGAGGTCATTTGAGATCCCAGGAAGGAGAGGTTGTAGAGGGGCCAGAAAACATCAAGGGACACTCAATATGATTCTGTGTAGATGGAATCTCAGTTCTCTACTGAGAATGTACGAAGGGGACACTGAGCAGTTCCTCCCTTGTACATTAACTCATATAGAAACCTGGCTTGTTATAATTTGCTTTACTGCAAAGGAACAGGCAGGCAGTGTTTTCTACTTTCTCTTGTGAAACAATTTTGGAGTTGTTCAAACCTGGCCTGGAATCTGCACTCTTCACTGAGGTCCACAGACTTTAAAACAGCATAGGCTTTAATGACAGAAAACTCACCTCAATGCATGATGATTTCTAGGAGGTACAATGGATATTGCTTTGGGGAGAACAAAATACTCAATAATAATACTGTATTTCAGCTTCGAGTGGCTTCTTGCACACATGATATGGGTTCAAAGAATTCCACAATGTTGTATAGTGACATATGCCTTGGCAAAAAGGTAGACACAGGTATCAGTGAATATAGGATACAAAATTGACACACAGGCTCACATATATTCCATTTTAAATGCACCAAGAAGTGTTACTTTTTTCTAGATTCTTAGTAGATTTGTTTGGGGAAAACATTTTATAATTCAAGGAGAAGAGTTTTCATTCCCTTAGTCATGATCCTACAGAGGCACCTTGATTTATTTTGAGAATTTCTGTGAGATACCTGGTAAAAGACTAAGACCTCTGTGGCAGCAGACATTATCTAAAAGTATTAGCTGTCCATGAGCTACTCATTTTTGTACCTGTGAGCAGAGACTGTCTGAAAAGCATAGGTTCTGGAGACTCGAAACACCCCACTCTTCCTTCCTGATCAGCCGGCCTGACCCTTTCCAAGCTGAGTGTAACCTCTGCTCTTGCCGACTCCTATGCAAAGTCCCATTCACTCCCAATCTCTCTGGGCCTGAGCCTGCTTGGAGTGGACCCGCCCAGCCAGGGAGTAGCTCCCTGAGTCTGGAAACACCTCACTCTTCCTTCTCACTCTGTCAGCCTGATCCCTACCGAGGCCTAACCTCTACCGTGTGAGGAGACTACCAGGAGAGGCAAGACCATCCAGAGATTCAGACATTGAAGTCCTGGAACACACACCAAAGGGTCACAAGAATAGCTAGATAGACCTCCCTGCACCCACTAGAAGAATAGGTTGGAAGAAGACAGAACAAGAACACACTCAACAACAGAAAGACCAATATGACACCACCAGAATCTAGGGACTCCAAACCAGCAAGATCTGAAAAGCCCAACACAAAGGATGAAGAAGAGATGGACCTCAAAAATTATCTCAGGAAGGTGATGGAGACCTTTAAAGAGGAAACAAGAAAATCCCTTAAAGAAATAGAAGAAAAAAACAAGCAAAAAAAATCACATGAAATGGAGGAAAAGACAAATGAAAAAAATTCAAGAAATAAATCTCTTAAAGAATCTAAAGAAAGCCAAGAAAAAACCAACAAAACAAGTGAAGGAAACACTCGAAACAGTTCAAGGCGTGAAAGCTGAAATAGACATAATAAAGAAAACACAGAATGTGGTGATGCTGGAAATAAAAAGGCTAGATAAAATATCAGGAATTGAAACTGCTCTTATTCTAGCATTTTTCATATCTTCTACTGGCTTGTCTTGCTAATCTGAGCTCAAAAACTTATTTTTTGAATCTCCTCAAACTACATAGTTATTATTACCTTCCTTATCTATATAACTCTTATATTTATTCCTACCTCCCTTATCATTCCTACCACCTCTTTCAAAATACCATGAATGCCATTGAAACATTTTAGTTTGCTGAGAGAAAATGTTTTGCACAGGCCTTGTCTCAGGACAAGGAAATTGGCCCCACCCTAGGCCAGACAAACAATCATTTTTGGGTCGCACCAGGCCAACAGACAATCAGGGACTTTTCAGGGCACATACTGTGGTTTCTCCTTTGTAGAAAAGCACGTCACACCTGGGTGACCACTCTAACGTGAGTTCATACTTGGTAATCAATCACTTGTGCAACTTGCCTGTATGCTGATGTGCGTTTTTTTCCTATATAAGGAGCTTGCACCCCATGCTGGGGTGTGCAGCTTTCCCGATATTGCTGACACCCGAATGTGCATCTGTTCAATAAACACTCTTGCTTTTGCAGATCTTGGTCTGGTTTCTGAGTCTCGGGGGTACCTCCGGACACTGTGTCCCTTAGGGGTCTGGGGTCTTTCACCATAAAAAATTGTTTTTTAGCCTCTCTCATATCCTGTATCACTGACAAGCTGCTTCCAATTGAATCTGTCTCAAATAAATACTTAGATGGTATATTAATTTATTTTTAGACATCATTCTCTCAGAAGAACAGTAATTTTAATTAACAGGTATTTTAATCAACATGATATTCATATTCATGTATTTTATTTGAAGGACACAATTTTCAAATAGTTAAAGCATATATTTATGTAAAATAATAATGGTGATGATATCTAACACTTATTGGATGAGTATTAGATACCATCTTATCATCATAACTATTAAAATAAGCATTAAAGTAGGTGCCATGATTGTTTATATTGCATAGATAAGGAAGTGGAGGCTCAGAGTTAAGACAGAGTTTAGTAGTTATGATTAATAATAAGTTATACAGATTTACCAAAGCTTTCTAACTATGTATTTACAAGTAGGAAGTCCAAAAAAAGGCCAAAATCCTCTAAAGTTGATGGGCACTAGCTGAATATTTTTTTTAATTTACTTCAAATTAGAAAGAAGCCTGTTTCACATATCAATCCCAGCTCCCTCTCCCTTTCCTCCTCTCCTGCCCCCCACCAACCTCCTACCCCAGACCCCCTCTGCTCTCAGGGAATTACCAAAGTCTGTCATGTCATCAGGGGTAGGGCCTAGGCCTTCCTCCACTTGTGCAGGCTGAGACAGTTTCCCTCCATATGGGATGGGCTCCCAAAGTCCTTTCCTAAGCCAGGGATAAATACTCATCTGCTACCAGAGGCACCATCGAGTGCTGAAGCCTCCTCACTGACATCCACATTCAGGGTCTGGATCAGTCCTTTGCTGAAAACTTGAAATTCGCAGGCAAATTGATGGAACTAGAAGAAACCATCCTGAGTAAGGTAACCAGTCACAAAAAGACAAACATGGTGTGGACTCACTCATATATGGATTTTAGACATAGAGCAAAGGATTACCAGACTACAATCCACACCACCAGAGGAAGTAAGAAACAAGGAGGACCCCAAGAGAAAAATGCATGTTTCCCCAGAGAAAGGGAAGGGAACAGGATCTCCTGAGCTAATCGGGAGCATAGGGGGTTGGGGAGAGGAAGGTGGGAGAGAGAGGAAGAAGAGGAGGGGAGAGGAGGAAATCGGGGAGCAAGAAGATTGAGACCAGGGAATAATAGAGGAGAGCAGGATGAGAGATACCCTAATAGAAGGAACCATTATAGGTTCGAGGAGAAATCTGGCACTAGGGAGATTTCCGGAGTTCTAAAAGGATGACATCAACTGATAATCCAAGCAATAGTGGAGAGGATCACCTAAATACCCTTCCTGTATAGTGAGCCTGAGCAGAGGCAGACACCTTCTAGCTGAACATTTTAAGATCCCTTTTGCCACTGATCTCAAAGCAATCAGATGAATCTGCAGGTGAGTAATGAAGACCAAGAATCTCATTTTCAGTTAACATTAACCTAAGCAAGCTTCTGTTCACTTCTAGTACAAAGTCACTTTGTTAAGCATACTAGAGAAATAAGAGATACCTTAGGAGATACATTAAGTCCATGCCAACTAGGAATCACTGTAGTAAATTTTCTTTCCTTCAGTCTTGGCTTTCACATTTAGCTATCCATATTTTAAAAGTCTTCAAGCTAGAAATGCACTCTAATCTAGTGTCTGCTAGTCTTCAGCACTGGATCTTTTAATTAAAAGTAAACATTATGTTCATCCCAAGAAAAAAGGTCAATGAAAGGGACTTTTCATGGTTATATGCTCATCACTTCATTAGGAAGAAACTACCATGTCTTAGACAGGATTTAAATGTCAATAACAAAGTAGAATCTGTAAGTCATGCAGGAATCATTACTCTAAAAATAAAAAAGCCTTGTCATTTCACTAAAAATCATGCTGAACACAAACTGAAGCTCTGCATTTTAACCAAACACTTCTACATCTACCACGTAACAATCCTCTTTAATATCCTTACAAATTAGTATCCAGAGACACACCACTTTTTAGAGGAAATATAGAAGAACAGATAATCCTCTGGTCCAAAAGAAAACAAATCTAGAATTCAACCTAATTGGATCTGATTCCTGAATATGAAATCCTTCCTTTACACATTTATAGACGTCTTTGTGAAAAGAAATTGACTGTCATTTGAATTCTACTCTCTCCATCTCTTTTTATATTTTGTATATGCTATAAGTAGAGGCCTGATTCTAAGACAAAGGAATGAACATTTTAAAGCACCTAATCTTTAAGTTAAGCAATCTAAAGATTTTCCAAGTTAAATACAGTGTGAAATATGAGAGAATACATTCTTAATCCATATAAAACACTAACACATCAAAAATTATCTCATGGACTGAACAGACACAGCAGTAAAATTTACAAGTTAAAAATTAATATATCTAGAACACATGTAATAAAATAAGCAAAAGTGTTGTATAAGTTAATGGTGAATGAGATTTTACTTGCTTGTTTGATAAATGGGGTTAATTGATGTTTATTTTTATTTTGCATACTCAGAATATACCATAGGTGTGTTTAGGTGGCTAAGCAGTTGATGAATGCTAAGTTATATCAGATATATATTAAGAAAAATAAATTAGGTAGCACTGTGTATTCCATGAAGCAAGGGTCATAACTAATATGCTATTTCTTAATGTCTCATTTTGAGATAATATTGTCAGGCCAAATAATATATAATAGTTAGGAGAATAAAAGAAATCTGGAAAACTGGGTAACAGAAGAAATAAGGTTGTTTTGAGAAAACAGTCTTACCACGAAAAATATTTAGGCATCTGTGTGTGCTGGGACACACCTTTAATCACAGTGTTTGGGAAATAGAGGCTGGCAGGTCCCTAAACTTGAGGTAAGGCTGGTCTACCGAGCAAGTTCCAGGACATCTAGTGATTTTGAACTGAGAAACCATGTCTTTAAAAAAAATCCAGCCAAGCATTGGTGGCACATGCCTTTAATCCCAGCCCTTGGGAGGCAGAGGCAGGCAGATCTCTGTGACTCCGAGACCAGTCTGTTCTGCCAGAGCTGGTTCCAGGACAACTCCAAAGCCACAGAGAAACCCTGTCTTAAGAAAGAAAGAAAGAAAGAAAGAAAGAAAGAAAGGAAGGAAGAAAGGAAGGAAGGGAGGAAGGAAGATCCTAAATCACTCAATACAGTCTCTATGTGGCCCAGGTTGGCCTTCAACTTGTGTCAGAATTGATGGCCAAGTATGTGGATTGCAGGTGTTTAATTATACTAGTCTAGTGTGTTTTGCTATCTATCAATCATGGCCAGTAGCTTTCTCACCACTGTATTCTGTAATGTACAAAGACAGTCTCTCCTGATGCAAAATTTTGGTAACTTCAAAGACAGAGGTAAAAAAAATTGAAAAAATATAAATGAAGCACAAAGTCTCTTCAACGTTGCAGAAATATGTTCAATACAGAATTAGTGATGCATTCTTTATTTTCAAATACAGTGCATTGCATTGCTTTTTGAATTTTTCTGGTACTAAAAAGGGACTGCAATTCCACAAATAATAAGAATTGTAGACGGTTCAGAATGCTTGAAAGAAGTTGTTGCGTTTGCAAATTGAAGCAATATGTAGATCAGAGATAAGCATTTGGAGTTATAGATAACAAAAGCTAAGAACATTCTCTGGAAAAATAGTAGAGACATACTAAAGACTCTGCAAAACCTGAGAAATGCTCTGAATAAGCATCAAAAAATGGCCCATGTGCTGATGTTCAACTTTATAGTGGTTTACCAGCAGATGGTATTTGCTTGAGAAAATGGGATTAGAAGGAGAAGCAGCCATTTCTCTAGTACACAAAGACAAGAGAAAATAATTAAAACTATCTAACAAAAATACAGGTAAATATTTATTCATGGATGTTTAGCATGTTGATGGAAGTCATTAAGAAACTATTGATGCATTATTGGGACACATTAGTAAAATCTAGTAGCAATCTAATTTGTGCATGTAATCTAGATTTATTTCCACAGCTTGACAAGTTTTCACAAGTATTCAGGAAATATATGTTGAAGAAAGGCTTCCTATTTCTATGAAAACATGTATTTTCATGGAACTACAAACACATCCCTATAGTACTTTTGTGACATGATTAAAAATTACAGAGAGAAAGGTGAAAGGAGGAAGGACAGAAATGTTCATGTAATAACATCTAACATATTACATATTTTCATGAATAGAATCTCCTTTAAACTTCTCTTAACAATATAATGAAAGTTTTATTATCTGTATATTATACAGAAACATATTCACAGAGATAAGACTGCAAAAGTCAGAAGAGACTAAAAAGCCACCAGGTTTCCAATCCAGACTTCTTTGAAAATCTTACAGAACAGTAAATAATAAAAAAAAATGTTAATGGATAAAACCTTGATGAAAAATGCAATAGAGTGCAGAATTTTGGACACAAAGCCATACTCTTAGAAATCTAAAGCAAGGAATTGATTCAATAGCTACACAATGGAGATAAAAGAGGAGAAACTGGTATTGCTTTCCAGTCCAATTCTCTAATACTTGAGCTACGGTCGTAGATTGGCTAAAAGTGGAAAATATTAAGCACAAGCTATTCTGGACATAATAATGGTATCAACCACATTACTCAGCAACTTGCTCCCACTCTCATCCTAGCTCTTAAGAGCAACAGCAACAATAACAAAACTGAGCAGAATGCATTGACTCTGAGTCCTATGCAAGGCAGAACCTGGACAAATGCCTACAGAAGGAAATAGTTATACAGTGATCAACTCAATGAATCAGAAGAAAAGGCCAAAACAGAAAGAGAAATTCAGCTTTCAACAAAGGGACAAAACGAAAGTCACTGAAGGGGTGTGATGAGAGGGGTTAAAACAAAATTATTTCACAGACCGGCTATAGAAAAAAGCAGTTTAAGTACTTGACTGTCCAACTAGACATTTGACATTTACTTCTTCTCACAAAAATGGTAATCAAGTACCGGATCTTACACATGCCAAACAAGTTCTCTGCCACTGATTTCTATTCCCTACCCTAATACTAATTATATTAGTGCAGTTTTTTAGAAAATATTTTGTCATAATACTCTAGTAAGTACAGTAAGTGAATAACCCAGGTAAACATAGGCTTCTTCTGAGGGACAAACCTGACGCAAAAAGGGATTACAATCTGCTGTGTGCTTGAGAGAGATGACAGTATCAGTGTCCCAGCATACTGGACTTTCATCTAGCCTTTTATCCAGATACAGAAACTAAGACTCAGAAAGTTTCCATGATGCCATTATTCCCATTAAAGGATTGTTTTCAACAAAAGAATGTTGGAAGAAAGAGAGTTTCTGCTGTGAAGAACCATGGATATGGACTGAATTTAAAAACAAATCCAAAGATTCCTAATTCAAGTCTAGATTCAAAAGCTCAGACTCCCAGAGCCAAGTCATCAGACTATAAGCCTGTCAAGAGAAGCAATCTTTATGATGTCATGCACATAACAAAGGAAAAAATGATTAACTCTTCTACACAAAAAAATCACAAAAGGAGAAAAAAAAACAGATTTTCAATTCATGTGATCAAGTCTTCACTGTAAAAACAGGAACAGACAAGTTATCCTAATTGTGTTAATATCATCTTGCTTCTCCTAATAAGTATATCTTTATTATTTATCGTAAGAATAAAATTTTTAGACAGCTATACAATAATTTTCTGAGTCCTAAACAAGGCAGTTAAAATACTCCTAAACTGAAGGAAGTAAGAAATGTTAGGACTGCAAACAAAAAGCACATTCTTCCAGTTTTCTAGAAGCTAGGGAAAAAGAAGCTTCTGAATATACCCCATCATATTAGCTTGGGTCAGGTGTGGTTTAAGCTAAACTCAACTCTGAATTACTCCCAGCAGAGAGGAGAATGTTTGCTAAGGAGGAATGTGCTTGTATTAAACTCCACACTGCCTGATTCGTCTGACAAAAAAAAAAAAGTGTATTATGAAACAAGTATTGCAACTCCTGTAGATTGTTTGCTTTTACAGAAAATATTGTAGCAAATGCCAGTTATTGTTATTAATTTTGTTAATTGCATCAAAGTGGTTAATTCTAGATGGCTTGCCATTCTACATATTTCTAGTTACTGACAGGTCATAAACTATGATAGGTAAAAACAATGTTGACTCTGACCCAACAACAGTAACAGGCTGGAGTGTATTCAAATACAAGAACTAGGCAAAAGAATTAAATATCAGACCTTTTGATTTGGAGCCAAGTGTTATTTCCTACAACATTAAAAACAACAATTACTCTCCAGGAATAGTGATAATTGTTTTCATCACCTGCATCGACTATTGCAGCAAAAGAGATTCCAACTTTCCTTGACAACTACAGCACTGATTCTAAATCACTCTGCCTGCATACAACCTACACAATTTGACTGACTTTTGCAGGAATACCACTTGAGCTGCAGAGTCATGCTCTACAAAAGACATCTGCTAAATTGTATGCCACCAACTTTTAGCTGGTCCCATCACATTGCAACACTTGGGGACATCATAGCAATCTCAATTTGTATTAAGTGTTCTTTATAATATTCATACAATGACAGAATCATCAAACAATACATTTCTCAGAACACATAATTCTAGAACCACATACCAATCTTGTGATAAAATTCTTGAGAAAAAGCAACTTAAAGTAGAAAAATCTTTATTCAGGACCATGTTTCAGTGGCCTTAGTCTATGATGGTTTATTGATCGTTGTTTACTGGCCTGTAATGAGGCAGCATATCAGGGCAGAAATATGAGGCAGCGTAAAACAGCTCATTTTCTGGCAACTAGGAAATACAGATCAAAAGAGGAGGGGCCAGGGACCTAATACCTCCCTAGAGGCTATGTCCCCTCTGACTTGATGATCTTACTTCCATGTGCTAGATGTTTCATCCAGTAGCACCTTCATCTGAGGATGAAGTCTTTAATACAATACTTTGAGAGATATGTAAAATCCCAGTGATCACCATGTCCTGAAACTCTAGTTAGTGTGAGTTTCCTAGATGGATATTTCTAGTACTCCTTCACTGAGGATTCAGAAACTGATTCTGTCTTAAGTAATTTAGGTATAAATACTCTACAAGTTACACCAGGTATTGGGACTAGCACTCTTGAAGAGCCTTACCACTTTTACCATTCTGTATCAATGAGTGACATATGGGTTTCAGAAAACAAAGTGGTGAGTTGAATCTCAGCATAAAAGCCCAATTTTCATATTAAAGCCTTCACAATAGTGTGTTTCTTAGTGGCTAATTTCCTAGATAAAAAATACCATGGTGTCTGCCTTTCTGAGACCTAACTTTGGTTTCTAACTTCCAAAGAAACAATGGGTGTCCTGGTGACTAAAACATAGCAAAACCCTTTTATTCATCTGTATGAGTAAATGTCCCATTGAAAGAATAGTTATCTATTAAATTTTAATAATGCACAACACCTACTGGATGTTTATTAAATACCAAGTACTATTTTTGAATACCTTAATAATTCTCATATCTTTGTATGCTTTACAAACACCCTTTAATTACTAATTTCTTTAAATGTTGTACAGATGATAAAAATGAAATCAAGAACAGTGAAAAAAACTTACCTAAGGTTCCACAGGTAAAAGGAGACAACCATACAGCAACTTAGGCTATTGATAAACTAATACCTCCCAGGTAATATTTTTAGTATAATTAAAACTTTCTGATAGAGACAACTATTCACAAGAGGAACAAAGTACTTGCAAACTGTAGAGATAAGCTCTCATGTCTGATGGCGAGAAAAAGAAATCTTCCTTACTATAATTAGGCTTTATTTTCAGTTAATAACAAAAATGAATTAAATACATGATCAGGGGAAATTTGTCATCTCACACTCCAGAAATCCTGAGAAATGTAACTAAGGATTAATTCATTCAACACCTCTATATATCAAGGAACCAAGCCTTCCTCATGATATGGATTTCATCATTCAGATGATGAAGCAGGAAAGTACCACATTGAAAACAAAAAGTAGCCCTCATTAGACACCTAAACCTTCTAGGGTTTTCAATTTAGAATAGTCAACCTCCTCCAGAATTATTAAGATACTTATATTTTTTCTGGTCTCAAGTTTAATTTATGGTTTCTCTTTAAAAGACATGTCTCTCCAACACTGAAGCTTTGCCCTATTTCCTTCATCCCCAACATCCAATTAGTAACAATCAGTACCCACATTCTGCTACCTATTTATGTGAGAGTCAGGATAAATTAGGTTAAATATATAGGGTGAAATTCAATCTCTATTGCAGAAAAGTTAAAAATGGAGGTATCTAAGAGATTAATGCATCATGAGAACAGAAGATTGATAACTTGAGTTAATTTCCTCATAAAAGAGTCTGGGGTGGATTATCTCACCTTTCTATCATCCCATAATGGAGCAACAAAATATTGTTTACGAACAACAGGGATATCACTGGACACCAAATCTGTTCGGTTTTTGATCTTTGACTTAGCCTCTGGAACCTTAAGAGGCAAGATTTCTGTTGATTGAAAAATGCTAATTCTGTGGGTTTTTTATAGCAGTGTAAACTGAATGTGACCTGTGAAAAGCACTTCCAATTCACTGGTTTAATATAAAATTGGTTTGTCATGACCACTGTGGTTCCTTCTAGGATAATTCATCCAGAAATTACTGGAGTATTGCTAGTTTCTTTGGAAGAAGATGAATATAACATGACTAATCCAAAAGGAAGTCTTAAAGCAGGTATACCCAGCCTCCATCTCACAGATTACACGTGTCTCAGGATACTTATGAGTACAGCCCAACACATTTGTGGATAATATCATACTGCAATGTCAAAAGATTGGAAACCTCTTTCTTAAAGCTTCTCTCTGTGAATTACAACCTTCATAGACCCAAATGATACAACAATGTCTAAGCTCATTTTTGTGGAAAACCATAACTATCTTAATAGCTGAGGTGAACAAATAATGGTGAAAAGTATGCCATAGTCATTTGCCCTGTTTTTTTCCATCCTTTTCTCCATTGTAGATTTTTCATTAAGATAATGCATAGATTACTGGTATTAAACTTTTGGCTCATGCTATCTCCAATCTTGCTTATTGACTTTTAATTTTATTAATGACAAATTATGGTAACTCTTTTCCTGTAAAAATTAACTTTTAATATAAACAATGTCATTACTTTTTGTCCTTTTGCCTTTATTGCTTCTGAAGTTAAGGTATTCCTTTGGAAAGAAAGACATGATGTAAGGATTCTTATTTTTTTCTTGCCCACTATTTTATAAGATTAAGGCTTTGAATGTTCAAATGAAGCTTTCATCTCTATATATGGTGTTATGTAAGACTCAAATATAACCTATGTATCCCAGAATGTCACTTGAAGAGACAGTATATCATTTCTACTATTTGAAATAATACCCCCTAATCAAATGTAGATGATAAAGAGACAGCTGAAAGGTAGGATACAGAAGGCTAGGTGCTTCCAAATTTGCAAGCATTACTTTTATGGCCTCTCCAGCAGTTACTCTTCTTAATGTATACCCATTACAAGCACAGAAGTGAGAAATAGTTGTTCTTTTGTAGGGTATTTCCATGTGACGATTTAAGGTTTATCCCAGCCTGACAGTGGTGGCATATGCCTTTATTGCCAATACTCAGAAAGCAGAGGCAGGCATATGTCTGTGTGTTCTAGGCCAGCCTAGTCTACAGAGCACATACCAGGACAGGCTCCAAAGCTATACAGATAAAACTTCCTTCAAAACAAAAGTAAGTTATCCCTTTCTTCTCTTCGTTTGTTAATAACATGGATTTTATTTTTGTATTTTATAAATGAATCGAACTATCCAATGTTATAAAAGTTTTCATTTTTATTTTGTATATTAAAGTTAAAATGATTGATCTGAAATATAGACAGAATTTTAGTGAAAGTTTGTGTTAAAATATATGCAATAATTTGTGTTACTCTCATGATTCATTTCTTTTCAGACACTTCACTTGATATGTGAATATTCTCTTAATTATGTCTCTCAATCATTTTCTTTCATCAATTCCTTCCATAAGACATCCACATATATGCTTAAATGCCAAAAATGAACAATGGACAATTCAAGACTAAAAATACCCCAAAGAGCCTGCTACTCTATTAGGGTTATAATTTCAGTCTAACTTTGCAATTCAACTGGACAGAGTACCCATAACTTAATATAATAATGGAAAAAATGTGCTTAGCCTGCATTTCTTCTAAAAGTAGAGCAGAGAGAATAACATTGGGCATATAGGTTGAGAACCCCAAAACCTATGGTGGAGGACTGGGGAAATCCAGACAAGATAAAAATGTAAATCAAGAGGTTCTTGTTATTTTTTCAGGAGTATACTTTAGAATCCAAAGTGACTTATACTAGGTATGCAGCCATGGTGCTTCTGAACTCCTAATTCTCTTACCTTTCATATGCTGGGATTATTGGGGTATATCCTCAAATCTGATTTCAAACTAGATTTTTTGAACAGTTAATTCATAGTCATGGAAAACTGCTTAATCCTTGGTGGGACAAAAGTCCATTAAGAAAATATGAAAGATTTATCACAGAATCACCCACCTGACTAAGGACATATCAGAATTGGTAAAGTGCTTGTTTAGCATGTATGAAACATTGGGTTTGATCCCAGCATCACAGTAAAAAGAAGTATTACGTGAGTGACAACACTTTGAAAATAGCAGCTAGTCTGTCTAATGGGCCATTACTTACAATAGCCAGAGGTTTCCTCTGCTGAATAGTAATTCAAACTGAGAGCTTTCAATTAAGTTTGCCCAAATTTAAAAAGGAAAGGAGAAAACACCCAGTTAAATCTGAATTAACACAAATCACAAATTTAATTAGCATAAGTGTATACTACACAGTATTTGGTGCACATATGTTCAAAAGAGTATCTGATATGAAATACAAATTTTACTGGGCAACAAGTCACTTGTCAGAAAGTAGAGGTATATGTTGCAGTTTAAATGAGTTGCCCTGAGGCCTGGAGCTGGTTGCCACAGCAACAACTAACATTGAAAATGTGGGCAAAGAAATGGTTTACACAAATGATATCTGTAACATTTAAAAAAGATCCAAAACACAATTATACTACATATCAAGCAACCAAAAAAAGTCTTCAACAGGTTATGGGGTGTCCTCAAATCTGCTGATTT
Source organism: Cricetulus griseus (assembly GCF_003668045.3). Classification (NCBI taxonomy): domain Eukaryota; kingdom Metazoa; phylum Chordata; class Mammalia; order Rodentia; family Cricetidae; genus Cricetulus; species Cricetulus griseus. The sequence continues at coordinate 7,143,248 of NW_023276919.1, read as the reverse complement.
CCTTGCTCATTCTAGGTGAAAAGATACACAAAGGTTTGGGAAAAGGTGAAAGAAACACAGGATTTTCTAAGATGACACAGAATCAGGAAGACAGTAAGGAGAATAAGGAGGGATATCTTCCCTATGTGCCACCTGAGTTCAGGTACTATGCCTGATTCATCTTTGTATTTCATAATACTTAAATTATGATGTGACAGAGAAAGTCCAGTAAATATTTACTGCCTAATCATGTAAATAGGTGAATGGATGAAAAGATAAGCATGAGACAAATATATTAACTAAGGAAACTAATAAAATTTGTACTGATTAACTCAAATTGAATCAATTGAGACTTATGTATGAAAACAATTGTAAAATTGTGAAATAATATAGTCTGAAATAAGGACTTTTAACCAAATAGTGGTATTGGAAATATAACCCCCAAACCAAGGCACTTTTACTGGTTAATCACTGAAAATCATAAAAATATTTTTTCTTATGTCCAGAAATTTCCTGGCAAATTATATGTAAACAGGGTTAATCAGGAATATCTTTTAGAATTGTGAGTCATGGGTTACTCATAGTATTGAAATATCCTACAAATTTATTCATTTACAAAGTGCTAAAATTTCAAGAAAACTGATTACACAGAGGAGTAGTCTATAACAGACATTCACAAAGGATAGTTTACAAGTATTAGATGGAAAAACAAGATTTTTCTTCTGTGGAATTATGTGAACAGTTTAGACACTGCTACTGGAAATATGTCATATTACTTGCTATTATGGGTTGAATTTTGATCTTCACTAAACTCTACAGAGATCCCACAGGAAATGAGTCTCTGCTAAACAAAGGAGTAAGGTAATCAAGAAACAAATATAGTACCTAGAATGGGAATCATTGCAGAGGAAATCACGATCTTAAGAGAATTTTGAAGATTTCAATTCAATAAGATACATCATATTTTAGCTAAAAGATCAAGATAGATTAGGTTATTATGAAAGGTTTTCATTTATTTTTATAGTTCTCCCATAAATGTGTTCTAAATATTTGGTTAAGAAAAATATAAAATACCTTTCTCTGGGACTGAACATCCTCACAGCAATTTTCATTACTTTTGCCTACTTTTTTACACTGCCATGAGCATCATTTAGTAGACTGGTTCCCTAGAATAATATGACCCTTAACCTCTGATCTTGCAAATGGCATACACCATTTTAAAAAGGCTAAGAGAAGGTTGAAAATATGGAAAAAGGATTTCTGGGGAGTGGAAACAACAATATATAAAAATGTATACTTTTTGTCTTTCAGAAGGCTTCCATGTTAAACAAAAAGCTATTTTCAGGAGATTTTCCCTGAGCGCTACATGAATGAATACAGAAGCAGGAAAGTTATAGCCCAGAGGCCAAGATGGAATCCTGGTTGGTAAATGAGAACCTGCCTGAAAGTGAGTACATCAAATCTCCAGATACTCACTCCTGCTTCATGGAACTCAGGGAGCTTTCTCATTTTTTGTTGAAAAGGAAGTGTGAGATTTTCAAAAATCTACTTCATAAGAAATGTGACAGGAAAGTAGAAGACCTTTCCGGGCCAAGAAGGAAGAAATGATATACTAAGTCAAAATGTTATTTAAATAAAGCTTTTTCTAGAATTTAAAACTTTCACTTCATAGGATTTGTGGAAAAGAATTTTAAAAAACAGTAATGACATGAATCCAAAAAGATGATTTATGCATAGGTCAATTCTTTGTGATTTTTTACATTTAGTGTGTATATAAGTATATTTTAATGAATTTACTATTCAAAAAGAGTAATACCTACATTGATTGATTGACTTTCTGGCAGGTTTTAAAGTCCTTAGTTGCTTTTCTGTATTAAAAGTGGTTCTGTGTCTTGTATAGTTCATAGTATGAACAATTTCCATTGCAATTATTTTGCTCATGTTATTATCTAAACTATAGTGCAAGTAATAATGCAGCCCTCTTCAAATGTTTCTCTCTAGGGAGAATTGAGTGGAGTTCTCTGGTCCATTACTCCTTCAAGGTCAGTCCTATCATACTCTACTTAATGGCAGCTCATCGATGACCACAGTATGGGAACAGTTTAGTTTCCTTTACATCAGCCTCCATGATAATTTGCAGTGGCAAAATATATACCAAGGAAGCACTGCATAAAGGACAGAGTCTATGGAATCCTGAAAATCAAACCCACTTCAGTTTTACTTCACTCAGTATCTTCACAGAGATAAATAGGTCTTATGACTATGCAGAACAAAGCATGGAACAATAGTTTTACAAACTATCCAAGCTCAGTGATTGATACTGACTGGTATAACTGTGCTCACTGCAAACTTTCTGACCAATGGGTAAAACTATGAAAGAAATGAGGCTTTGAAGAAGAACAGGAAGTCTTAGAGGGCAATTGTATGCATCAGAAGAAACAAATAAGAATTGTGTACAAAAAACACAGTTCATGTGGAGTATGGATTGAGATGTGTGAAAGAAGATGGCAGAGACAGGAAGATGTGATTTAGAAGGATATAGTGAGGAAGTAGAGTGATAATGGAGGGAGATAAGCAAGGAGTAATCTTAAAAGGACACATTAAAAGGCTTCTTTAGTTGTGCATCAAATGATACTATCAACAAAATAAATATATATCAGGAGAAAAGCATAAATCATGTGTCATTTCAGTGGTAATATCTACTATTGTAAATTTTTCTATAATTCAAAAACAAAAACCTAAGTAATGATTGGCAAAGTTCTTAAACACACACTTTGCTACAGCAGCTATAAAAATATCCAATGAACACATTCTTAACTTCACTCTTTATGAGAAATGTGAAAATAAAAGCCAAACAGTGGCCAGCAAAATATGTAGTTCAGTAGGTAACAGTGCTTGGTGTCCACCCACACTATCTGAGTTTGATCCCAGGTACCCACATGCTAGAAAGAGAATACAGATTATTGAAAGTTGTCTCCCAATCTATAAACATATATCATAGAAGTGCCACCCACAATAAAGATAGAAAAACAAATTTAAAAACATTTATTTAAGGGCTGGAGTTACAGATCAATGGTAGAGTGCTTCCTTGTCATGAACAAATGCTTGGGCTTTGATCCCCAGAACCAAAAAAATACATGCCACTTCATAATCATTAAGGTGAGTGTTATAAAAAAATAAATAATGCAACTGTGAGGTGGTGGTGCATTTCTTTAGTCCCAGCAATCAGGAGGCAGATGCAGGCAGATCTCTGTGAGTTCAATACAAGCATCATCTACAACAGCTAGTCCCAGGACAACCACCAAAGCCACAGGGAAACCCTGTTTCCAAAAAGCCAAGTAAGAAAGAGAGAGAAACAGAGAAGGTGGGAGGGAGAGAGACAGAGAGGGAGACAGGGAGGGAGGGAGGGAAGGAAGGAGGGAGGGAAGGATGAAGAAAACAAGGAAGGAAGGAAGGAAGGAAGGAAAGAAAAAGAAAGGAAGAAATAACAAAAGAAAGAAAGAAAGAACGAAAGAGAAAGAGTAAGAGAAAGAAAAGGAGTGCAAAATAAAAAATGCAGAAATTAAATGTTGTTGCTGAAGCAGATAAATTAGTCTTTGAGTGTTACTGGTACAAACGTAAAGTGGTAAAGCCACTGTGGCAAACAATTTAGTCATTTCTCCATAATTCAACAGATTTTCTATATGATATAAGTATTCTACTTCAATACAGAATTGAGTCCAATATTTTATAGCCATTTCAGCAGGCTCAAAGAATGCATCTCTTGTCTTCTAGCAAAGAAATACTATTTCATCTTTCAAAAACTGAGTTTTTGTTTCCAACCACTTCTCCTGAATTCAGTTCCATGTCAGGTATAGTTTAACAAAAACTTCAGTAGTGAAGTAGTACAATGCATGAAATAGACAAAAGAGGATCTGTGACATCTTTGGACTCCTGATAAATCCCAATGACCCATTGGGAAACAACCTATGAATCTATGAGATTTATAGATACATATCTTTGTGTCTTTAATGGAGGTATTTTTCTGGAAACTATACAGAAACAACAACTGTCATCTTATCACAAATTCCTACCTTTGATTCTGTTTCAGAAGAATCATATTAAAAACTGAAAGAGCTGGATGTTGGTGGCACATGCTTTTAAATCCAGCACTTGAGTGGCAGAAGCAGGCTGATCTCTGTGAGTTTAAGGCCAGCCTGGTCTCCACAGTGAGTGCTAGGATAGGCTCCAAAGCTACACAGAGAAACCCTGTCTCAAAAAACCAAAAAAAATACACAATTGAATATCATGTATGTATTTCCAGCAGTGATTTTCTCAATGTAAGATCCCAACTTACAAGGAACCACTGGGAACACAGTCCTCTATGAGATTAAAATGGAATCAGCACTGTGTCTGCCGTGTGGTCTATTATGAATAGATTCTAACAACCTCTAGGAGTTGACATCATAGCAGATGCAAACAGCTGGCTACTGGGTACTTAGGCCACATCTGGTTTTCATTGGGATGGGCAGCCTTTAAAAAGTAGTTGAATCTTTATTTGGAAGATGTCAATTAAAGGATTATACCACAAACACTCTGTCATTACATGTAAAATTCTTCCACATAGACTTTAGGAAATGCATAGTTCAGGCTTACTCTATATCAAACTAAAATCTCTGGGATAGTTCCTAGATAACCATATTTCTTATACATTGCCAATATGATTTTAACCTGTATCCATAGTTGAAAGTTACTGTATAAGATGGTGCCCAGAAGCCTTACTGAGGGAAATAAAGCATACACCAATAAACTGATTCCTTGAGGTTGCCCAGGGGCACCAACATCCAAAGGTGCATTAAAGGTAGAGGTATAAAGGTATAAAGAAGCAGAAAGTTTTTCTATGGTTATCCCTTTAAAAGAAAGCCATGATTCCAACTAAAAGCAGATGAATTAAAAATCTTTGGGGTGACTTTCCTTTCACCTCTGTAAATTGTATTACTTCTTTATATAGTTTGCTAAAAATTTTATAACCATATACTATTAAAAATGATAGATTTTCCTCCTATGTTCTTCAAATAGGAATTTATTTTAAGTCAAGGTTTGCCAAGCATTTGCTTCACTTTTCCTATTTATTGGCAAACTAGGGTTCTAGATTTCCAAATCTAAGTAATTATGTAAAATAACAAAATTAAAAACCTGACTGAAAGTTTTCTCCAAGTTCTCATCCACTTGTTTCTAGTGAATTAGCTTGCCCCTTGTATCCTGAATGATCTCTTGACTCCTCAACAAAGTCTTGGCAAAAGAGCCCTGTGCCTTAGGCAGTGACAACTTTGCTACATGGACAAAGCTGCATGTGTCAGTCACTATAAAGCCTTCTAGCATTATGAATTCCACGGACAAATTAACACTAGTCCACTGCACTGTTATGAGGTTCTCAGTAAGAGAAAAGCAGTGTTGAAGATTCATGTATTAGCTGAAAATTTACACAGTAATAAGAAATAGCTTTTAGTGTTGCATATCTTGGAAACCTAAAAGTTAAGACATCAGGTAAAGTAAAAGGTATTTATTATTCTAACCTACTATAATCAACAAAGAAATAAAGTAAGAAATAAGAAATAAAATAGCATGTTCATACAAGAATGACTAGAAAACAATGTGCAGAAGAGTTGAGGAAGAAAGTGGAGAAAAGACTTAGAACACATTCAAGGATATAAAGAATCCAAGATTAAGAAGTATGGAGACCACCGAGGATGCTACTACAAACATCCAGAGAGAAAGTGATAAGGGTTGAAACTAAGGTGTTAGCAACAACAAATTAAGGGAAATAATTAAGAGAGTTACCAAAAGGGAAGTGTCTAGGCTCTAATATGCCTTGTAAGAGTCTGGCTTTATGGCCGGGTTGTGGTGGTGCACGCCATTAATCCCAGCACTGGGGAGGCAGAGGCAGGTGGATCACTGTGAGTTCGAGACTAGCCTGGTCTACAAGAGCTAGTTCCAGGATAACCTCCAAAGTGACAGGGAAACCCTGTCTCGAAAAACCAAACCAAACAAACAAAAAGAATCTGGCTTTAGTGACTGGCTGGAGGAGAGGAGACATGCATTTCATGGCTCCTAGAAATGAGAACTTGGCAAGCATTTGGTTTCAGATAGGTTTGATTTACCAGAAAAAATCCAAGAACCTCTCCACTTTAAATGTCATTTTCAGATAAATAACGAATGCATTTTGAGTGTGGACCATGTGGCAAGTACGATAAAGAAATTTCAGCCTTGTGGTATCTTATTAATCATTAAGAAGGTGAGATGGAAAGGCAAGACTAGTTCTGAACCAAAAGAATTATTTTTTTCAACTAAGACTGCATCAATTAATCAACAAGAGATCTTTTCTTCTCAACAATTATATTGATGTTTTTGCTTAATTTATAACATACTGGTTAGATTTTTTCTATTTCAGTTTGATGCATGGCAATTTTTTCATTTTGCCATAGTGAAATATTCAATTTGGGCATAAGAAACAGTACTGTGGACTAGGGGAGAAATTAGAATCTCACTGACAAAAAATTTTATGTAACAATTCGTTTTTTCAAGATATTCTGGTCAGACAAAAAGCATTATTTCTCACAATTTGCTCTACTTTTCTAGAAAAACAGAGTATCTTCAAGTAAAAATAGAATTTTTTCTTCTATTTATTTAGGGTATTGATACTACACTTTTACCAAATTAGAATATATAAATATAAGTAACAGGAGCTTAAGAAACAGGACTGTAGAGTTGGGGAGAAAATAAAATCTCACTGACAGCAAATTTTATGTATCAATTCATTTTTTCAAGATATTCTGGACAAAGAGCCTTATTTCTCACAATTTGCTCTAGTTTTCTAGGAAAATGAAGTATCTTCAAATAAAAATAGAATTTTTCTTCTATTTGTTTAGGGTATTCATATCACACTTTTACCAATTTAGAATATATAAATGTAAATAACAGGAGAATGATAAAACAGTTAAGAAACCGTTGATTGGCATCTGTGGGTCAAGGCAAAACCATATTTCAAAAGAATGATACTCAGAATCAGATTTTGTAGGTTGCCTAACCCTGAGTGGTTAAGAACCGAGAAATCTTTAGGTGGAATATGGTGGCTACACCCTATAATCCCAGGTACTCAGGTTCCCATGTTCAAAGCCATCCTGATTTACAGGGTGTGATCAAGGTCACTCTGAGCATCTCATGAAAATTCTTTTCTCAAAATTTATAGTGGATAACAAAATTAACTATAGACAGTTCACACAATCCCTGGATTCAGTCTTCAACACTACAATAGAAAGAGAGCGATAACACATGGGAGAGTTGGAGAAGGGGTGGAATATGGGGATAGGAGAATAAAAGTGGAGATGTTTAAAAATTCTTCACCTAGAGAATGAAAACGTACATTCAAAGGGGAAATACAGCTTGAACATATTCATAAAAGCATGACATCATCATAAATGACCATCAGACTGTTACCTTTCCCTGTGTTAGGGAATTAGGAACCTAAAGAGGAACCTGTGTTAGGTAAAGTGGGTGTCAATATTGATAAAGATATGGCAATAGGGTTTATTGAAAGACAAAAAATATACATTTGGACAAAAGGAAATGTAATTTATAGCATTTTCATTAGATTTTTCTGTGACTAAGATGATGAATTAGAGGCAAGAAATAAAGGAAAGCTGTGGTGATATCTTGTTTGGACTCTGACAAAGAAAGCTTGTCTGAAGATCAGATGACACAGCTAGCCACTAGTTAGCCATAGAGGTCTGGAGGTTTGTACAGACAGGCAGTGAGATGGCTGGACTACGTAGAGAGAAGAATGAATGGCAGAAAAGTACAGGAGCTGAGTCTCTTTTTGGCTGGGAATTTGAGTTGGTAAGTTGGCTGTGTTTTTGCTCCATTGTCTCTCTGATCTCTCAGCATTTACCCCTATCTCTGACACTGGGTTTTTATTACTAAGTCCAATTGGAGCATTGGTACACTTGGTGCCCAAATTTAAGGCACAAATTCACAAAAAGCCACTTGCCTGTGGTTTTGCAGCCACCAAAAGGCCTGAACTAGATGCAGGGCTCATGCCTGAGTCACCACCCTAGATGCCAGGTTCATTTCTGTTTTTCCCTAAGGCCCTAAACTAGTTTGGAAATTTTTTGTTGCAGTCTCTCTGCAACAAACTCTAAAGGCCCAATACTCCAGATGCACCTGGCTACAAACATGCCAGCCCAACTTACCCACCCTAGACTGGCTGACTGTCTTAAGGAAGCTCCTGACACACATGATATTTTTCAACACAATACTGGGTGCATTTTTCAGACAGCTGGCTCTGTCTCCTTCATGGGTAGTGAGCTTTCCCCAGACCATCAGCATTCTGTATACTCATCAACATATAGCTATATCTGAGCTGGGGTGATGGATGAGTGAATAAATGCTTATTGCTGCAAAAGCATGAAGACATGATTTCAAAATTTAAGTCTCCATGTAAATGCTGGATGTTTGACATAAGCATCTACAATCCCAATGCTCCTATGGGGATATGAGAGATGGAAGCAAGAGGATCCACAGAAACTCCCAGCTGGCGATATATATATATATATATATATATATATATATATATATATATGCAAAAAAATTTATTTCAAGCAAGGTAGTAAAGGACCAACACCAGACCTCCACTCATAATTTGGCATGCACCTGCTCATATTCAGACACACTTTAAAAAAAAACCTTAAAATCATATATGTATACACTGCACTTAACATAGAAGCCTACATCCATAGTCTGCATCAACCTTCTCATTCATGTCATCATTGATTAACTGTATTAATGGCTTTGCCTTTAAACAGATCAACGTTTCTTTATTAGTGTTTTTGCTGAATAACAGTTAGTACATATTAGGTCTGAAATCGTGTGCTGCAGATAGTAATACAAATTAGATTAGCAATTGTGTATTCCGGAAAACCTTCTCTACATAAGTATGCTTTTTCAAGACTCCTAATTGACTTCCACACAACATTTGCAACTCTAATACAATTCTGCTTCAGTCAAACCTACTTGATAATCACTTCTGAATCAATCTGTCTCTTCAAGAGTCTCAAAGATGTGTTGAAGTATAATAAAATCATAGGAAGCATACTTATAATTTGAAGGTCAATGATATTAATGCTTTTCAAAAGGTATAAACAAAGTATTTTAGAAATGTAAATCTTTTTGAGTATGGAGGTCCAGATAAGGATCGCTGAAGAGAGGAACATTTCACCTGCACATTGGTAGAGATGATGATTGTCCCACAATAGGCTGAGTCCAAAATAACAAAGAGGATATTGATATAGAAGACAGAGATTAATTCAGAAGTAGTGATCCAGTAGGTTTTCCTTAAGGACAAGTACATAAGTGGTGATCAAGCAGATCTGACTGAAGAAGCAGAGCACCAGAGTGGCAAACAAGGTTGTAAAGGTCAATTAAGAGACATGAAAGTGTAAAGAATAGAGAAGGTAAGCCTGACTTCTTAGATTTCAATGAAAGTAAATATACAACATAAATAAACTTATGGGAAAATATGAAAGCAGTATTAAGAGGAAAATTATCACTAAATGCCTAAGTAATTTGAAGAAACCTCACACTAGCGATTTAACAGCACACCTAAAAGCTCTAGATCAAAAAGAAGCAAACATACCCAGGAGGAGTATCAAATAATCAAACTCAGGGATGAAATCAACAAAATAGAAACATAAAACAATTCAAAAAAATCAAGGATACAAAGAGATGGGTCTTTTACAAAATCAGTAAGATAGACAAACCTTTACCCAAACAAAACAAGAGGCAGAGAGAATACCCAAATTAACAAAATCAGAAATGAAAAGGGGGCTATAACAACAGAGAACCATCAGGTCACACTTCAAAAACCCATTTTCTGTAAGACTGAAAAATGTAAAAGAAATGAACAATTTTCTGGATAGGTATGGCATACGAAAATTAAATCAAGACAAGGTAAACAATTTAAACACACCTATAACACTTAAGGAAACTGAAGCAATCATTAAAAGACTACCAATCAAGAAAGCCAGGGCCACATGGTTGCAGCACAGAATTCTCCCAGAACTTCAGAGAAGAGCTAATACCAAAACTCCTCAAGTTGTTCACACAATAAACTATAAAGCAAAGGATAACCACACCACAATTAACCAGAGAAGAGCAAGGTAATTAAGAAAACCCTAAGAGAGACTCATGGGTCGCCCTGGAAAGGGGAAATTGATGACATCTCCTGAGTAAACTGAACCTGGGTCCAGGTTCCTAGGGGCAGGAAGGCTATAGGGCAGTTGGGGGAGGGACCGAGTTGGGGGGGAGACATGGAAAAGATATCTTGATATTGGGTGTTCTTATGATATTCGTGTGCAAAAATGTTGGTAGGGAAATGCCCTGGAATACAAAAGGATGACCCAAGCGAAGAATCCTAGAAATAGTGGAAAGGGTTCCTGAACTGGCCTTCCCATGTAATCAGATTGGTGACTACCCTAACTGTCATCATAGAATCATTGAGTAATGGATGGAAGCAGATGCAGAGATCAATATCCAAGCACCAGGCCAAGCTAAGTAAGTCTAGTCAACAGAGGAAGGTGTGATTTTATGGGGTGGTCAAAATTATGATGGGAAACACAGAGACATCTTACCTGATATTCTGGGACCTCATCAAATTTAGAGATATAACTGGTAGCATGTGTGGGAGCAAAGTAAGCCCTCTGCTTGTGTGTGATAGTTGTGTAGCCTGATCTGTTTGAACTAACCTTGGCAGTGGGACCAGTATCTATCCCTGGTACATGAGCTACCGTATTACAGCTTGCTGAGCCTTAATGCAGGAGAGAGATGTGGTCCTGCCTCAATTGAATATGCTAGGTGTGATGACTCCCATGGGAGGCTTTACCCTTTATGAGGAGTGGATGGGGTGGGTTGGGAACCAGTGGGCGTCACAGAGGAATGGGAGGGAATGGGGAAGTGTGAATGGCATGTAAAATGAATAAAAAATTTCTTACGAAGTACATAAAGGCCACTACACCCCAAGTAAATGATGCAGTAGTACCAAAACATTGCTGAATGTGGACAGAACTAGAAGTCTACAAGCCTGGATAAGCAGCTGAAGGTTGCTTATAAACATTGTTGTGATCTATCATTGCCTAAAATAAGTCACTTTCTTCTTGGGTGAAATTAAGTAATTGTATCTAAAACTATTTTTAAAGAGTTGTTATATGGAATATTATAAAAACAAGCTTTACCTTCCAAGTGTATCCGGCTTCTGGTGCATTTAATGTTGCTAAAGACAAACAGAGCTAATTAGGACACCATCTCCCAATGTATCCTAACAAAGAGTTAGAAACAGTAAAGCTTTCCCAAGACCAGAACAAGAAAAGAGGTGAAAAGTCTTAAGTATGAGGGAAAGCCTCTATACATCTTTACAACTACCTTGAAAATGTAAAACATGATATGGGAAAGGATATTTTAAAGGCAAATTACAAAGGTAACAATGGTAATACTGGAAGTAATAAATTTCTTTACAACAGAATATCACCAAAAGATGACTGGGGAAAAATGACAGTATTACAGAAACAACAAAAAGAATGAAATTAATACATATCTTAACATAATCTGACTCTTAATATTCTGACATTCCAATTAAAAGACATGGATTGACAGATTTGGTAGCATAAAGGAGATCAAGCTATTAGTTACCTGCTACAAATGAAATTCAGTGGCAATAAGACAGGCTGAAATTTACATGTGCACACAAACAATATCCATACTGATAGTCCACAAAGTACATTTTAAAGAGACAAAGAAAGTAACTACATATTGATATCGTGACTAATACAAAACAAGGACACAAACATATAATTATGTGACATTAGTATACCAAATTTTATGAAATGAACACTATTAAGCAAAAGATGACAGATTTCAACAATACATTGGGTGATTTGAATAAAAGATTATTACCAACAGACAGGTCACCACAACAAAAGGAAAACAAGGAAACATGTTACATAGAAATAAATGAACAGAACTAAAATCTAGAGAACATTTCAAGGAACAAGAGCAGAACACATTCTTCTCAGCAGCCTAAGGATTTTTCCTAAAAGTTAGTTATATTTTATATAAAGCAAGTCTTAGCAAACACAAGATTACTAAAGTAATTTATACTTATGACAACATTTAAAAAAAGTAAAAGCCAGCACAAAAATAAACTACAGGAACTATACACAGAGATTATAAAAATAAAACACTTTGAAAAATCAGTGAGTCTCTAAAGAAATTGGGAGTGGGTTAAAAATCCTACCCAAATAGTGGTAGGAATGAAACTGAACATAATTAAAATGAAAGAGAATGTAATATAACATAACGTTGTTGGGAAATAGAACGAAAATTATTACAAGAAAGAAATTTATTTCTGTAACTCTCTGCATTTTAAAAATTAGGAACTGTTAGATGGCTAATCAGAAAAGGGTGCTTGCCAGCAATTCTTAATTGAATTCCTGGAAAACATGGTAGAAACAAGGGGAACGACCCTCCGTAAGATATCTTCACCTACCATCCACATGTGAGTTATTACATGTGCACACCTGATTGTATGCTAAGTGCATGAGTAGACAGACAAATGTTGAAAATATTAAAGAAAACTCAAATATGCTTAGTAACAAAAAATGACAAAGATCAGAACTCATTATCATGGGTTTGGAATATTTTTTTTCAATCAATGAATATTTTTTTACATAATATTTTTATTTTTACAAAAGTAAAATTTCACATATAAATCCCTTCTCCCTCTCCCCACCAGAAACCTTCCAACACCCCCTCTCTTCTCCCCTCCCCATAGAGGGTAGAGCCCTCCATGGGGACTCCCCAAATTCCACAACATCATCCTGGGCTGGGCCTGAGCCCTTCCACTTGGCTCTCAAAGTCCCTTCTTATACCAGGAAAAAATAGCAAACCACTGCCAGAGGCCCCATAGGGTGTGGAGGCCTCCTTGTTGACATGCACTTTCAGGGGTCTAGATCAGTCCCTTGATGGCCTCCCAGACAGCAGACTGAGGGCCATGTGATCCCCTTGTTCAGGTCAGCTGTTTATGTGGGATTCACTAGCATGTTCACAATCTTAACACCTAGAGCATTAAGAACACTGAGTCAACACTAATAATATCAAACCTGAACCAAATACAAAAGCACCAATGAAATAATAATTTCTATAAAAGGATAAGGATGAATGACAAATGCTTAGCCAATCAAAACAAAATAACTAGAGAAGGCAGACCAAAATAATGATAGAGCAAGATTCAACTGAGATGCAGAAAAAAAGATGAAGAAATAGGAAAGGAAACATAAGGAAGGAAAGAAAAGGACCCAGAGTGAGGGGGAAAAGGGAAAGAGAGCTAGGGGCAGGAAATAGAGGGAGAAATGGAGTAAAAGCAAAGTGGGGAAGGAGGTGGATAAATGGTATAGGGAAGGAAACTGCCAGGGACAGAGGAGAGGGATAAAGGAGAGGGGTGGGCAAATGGGAAGAAGTACTATGGGGATGGAAAAAGAGTGACAGTAGAAGTGGGGACAGAAGAAAAGCAGAAAATTCCTTCCATTCAATAACATAACTGGTGAGGAAAGGAGGGTAATGGGAAGTAGGAGATTAGGAGGGGAAGGTGACAGGAGGATGGACAGAGGGAGAGAAGAAGGAGATAAGGTATGCAGGGACAAGTGCAATAGTAGGAGGTAATGGGAAGGGGGAGAGGAAAGTGGAGGGAGAAGGGAGTAGGAAGAGGGGGAAATGGAAGGAAAGAGGAGGAAGGGAAATGGAAGGAGAGAATAGTGTGGAGAAAAAAGAAATAGGAAGGGAGAGTGAATAAATAGAGGAGGGGAGGAGGAAAGAAATCTGCACTATAGGTCAGGGTGGGAATTAAAAATAGAGGAAAGAGAATAAGTTAGGAGAATGTTCTTTACTACACTCTACAGAGTTACCACAGGAAATAAGTCTCTGCTAAACAAAGCAGTAAGGTAATCAAGAAACAAGCAGAGGACCTAGAATGGGAATCATTGCAGAGGAAATCACGATCTAAGAGAATTTTGAAGATTTCAATTCAATAAGATACATCATATTTTAGCTAAAAGATCTAGATATGTTAGGTTACTAGGAAAGGTTTTCATTTATTTTTATACTTCTCCCATAAACGAGTTCTAAATATTTGGTTAAGAAAAATATAAAATAACTTTCTCTGGGACTGAACATCCTCACAGCAATTTTCATTACTTTCGCCTAGTTTTTTTTTTCACTGCCATGAGCATCATTTAGTAGACTGGTTCCCTAGAAAAATATGACCCTTAAACTCTGATCTTGCAAATGGATACATCATTTTATAAAGGTTAAGGTTAGGTTGAAAATATGGAAAAAGGATTTCTGGTGAGTGGAAACAACAATATATAGAAATGTATATGTTTTGTCTTTCAGAAGGCTTCTATGTTAAACAAAAAGCTATTTTCAGGAGATTTCCCTGAGAGCTACATCAGTGAATAAAAAAACAGGAAAGTTATGGCCTAGAGGCCAAGACGGAATCCTGGTTGGTAAATGAGAACGTGCCAGAAAGTCAGTATATCAAATCTCCAGATACCCACTCCTGCTTCATGAAACCCAGGGAGCTTTCTCATTTTTGGTTGAAAAGCAAGTGTGAGATTTTCAAAAATCTGCTTCATAAGAAAAGTGACAGGAAATTAGAAGACCTTTCCTGGCCAAGAAGGAAGAAATGTTACACTAAGTCAAAATGTTATTTAAATAAAGCTCATTAAAGAATTTAAAAGTTTCACTTCAAAGGATTTGTGGAAAAGAATGTTAAACAACAGTAATGGCATGAATCCAAAAAGATGATTTATGCATAGATAACTTCTTTGTGGTTTTTTACATTTAGTGTGTATGTAAGTATATTTTAATGAATTTATTATTCAAAATGAGTAATACCTATATTGATTGATTGACTTTCTGGCAGGTTTTAAAGTCCTTAGTTGCTTTTGTGTATTAAAAGTGGTTCTGTGTCTTTTATAGTTCATAGTATGAACAATTTCCATTGTAATTCTTTTGCTCATGTTATTATCTAAACTAAAGTGCAAGTAATAATGCAGCCCTCTTCAAATGTTTTCCTCTAGGGAGAATTGAGTGGACGTCTCTGGTCCATTACTCCTTCAAGGTCAGTCCTATCATACTCTACTTAATGGCAGCTCATTGATGACCACAGTGTGGGAACAATTTAGTTTCCTTTGCATAACCCTCCATGATAATTTGCAGTGGCAAAATATATACCAAGGAAACACTGCGTAAAGGACAGAGTCTACGGAATCCTGTAAACCAAACCCACTTCAGTTTTACTTCACTCAGTATCTTCACACAGATAAATAGGGCTTATGACTATGCAGAACAAAGCATGGAGCAGTAGTTTTACAAACTATGCAAGCTCAGTGATTGATACTGACTTGTATTACTGTGCTCACTGCAAGCTTTCAATGGGTAAAACTATGAAAGAAATGAGGCTTTAAAAAAGAACAGGAAGTTTTAGAGGGCAAATGTATGCATCAGAAGAAACAAATAAGAATTGTCTACAAAAAAACACAGTATATGGGGAGTATGGATTGGGACATGTGAAAGAAGATGGCAGAGACAGGAAGATGAGATTTAGAAGAATATAGTGAGGAAGAAGAGAGATAATGGAGGGAGATAAGCAAGGAGTAATCTTAAAAGGACACATTAAAAGGGTTCTTTGGTTGTGCATCAAATGATACTATCAACAAAATAAATATATATTAGGAGAAAAGCATAAATCATGTGTCATTTCAGTGGTAATATCTAGTATTAGAAATGTTTCTATAATTCAAAAACCAAAACCTAATTAATGATTGGCAAAGTTCTTAAACACACACTTTGCTACAGCAGCTATAAAAATAGCCAATGAACACATTCTTAACATCACTCTTTTTGAGAAATGTGAAAATAAAAGCCAAACAGTGGCCAGCAAATTATGTAGTTCAGTAGGTAACAGTGCTTGGTGTCTACTCAAACTATCTGAGTTTGATCCCAGGTACCCACATGCTAGAAAGAGAATACAGATTATTGAAAGTTGTCTCCAAACCTCTAAACATACATCATAGAAGTACCACCCACAAAAAAGAAAGAAAAACAAATTTAAAAATGTTTTTATTTAAGGGCTGGAGTTACAGATCAATGGTAGAGTGCTTCCCTATCATGAACAAATGCTTGGGCTTTGATCCCCAGAACCAGAAAAATGCATGACACTTCATAATCATTAAGGTGAGTGTAATAAAAATAAATATTGCAGTTGGGCAGTGGAGGTGCATGTCTTTAGTCCCAGCAATCAGGAGGCAGATGCAGGCAGATCGTTGTGAGTTCGATACAAGCATCGTCTACAACAGCTAGTCCCAGGACAACCTCAAAAGCCACAGGGAAACCCTGTTTCCAAAAAGGCAAGAAAGAGAGGGAGAAAGAGAGGGAGGGAGGGAGAGAGACAGAGAGGGAGAAAGGGAGGGAGGCAGGGCAAACACTTTAGTCATTTCTCCATAATTCAACAGAATTGCTATGTGATATAAGCATTCTACTTCAATATAGAGTTGAGTCCAATATTTTATAGCCATTTCAGCAGGCTCAAAGAATGCATTCCTCTTGACTTCTAGCAAAAAGTCATACACTACTATTTCATCTTGTAAAAACTGAGGATTTTCTTTATCTGGATCAGTCTTTACTGTAAATCTTTACCTTTTTCTGGCCACCAGGCTTTTAACTGTTAAACGATATCACCAAAATTAATGTGGCGGCATTCTAAGCTACTGTCTTCCAAGGAGCATGCCACCAGCTAGGAGATGTGGTTACTGTCACTGCCAGGTGTGTCGGGAACAAACCCACATCAAAAGTCACATGCTCTGCCGACTGAGGCTGACATCTGGCGAGTTCTTGGAGGCCAGTGTGAGTGCTACATACCCTGTAAAAGAATGGAGCAACCAGTTACTCCAGGATGTGGTAATACCACAACATTCTCTGGTCCCCCAATTATGTTCAGTACCACTGCTTCAGCAGGATGCAATCTTGATAACTCCATATCCTTATTCCCTACATTGCCAAGTCTAACACCACAATATTCAGTAGTCAAGGAAAGTGAGAATGAAAGTTCCAGGCATGAGACTAACCTGGGCAAGGAACCTGGCATGATACACTCACTCAGGCAGTACTCTGTCTCTCTCTCTCCCTCTCACTTTCCACTTCCTTTCTGCCATCTACTCACTGCTCATCCTCTGACCCTCTTTGTATCATCTCCTGTCTCCCCTAATCCCACTACCCAACCCTGTCAGAAATCCTTGTTTCATGGACTTTCTAAGGTTGGTGTTTGATTGTTCATTGTTCTGTTTCCATAATGTTCTTTCCCCTTCCCATAAACAAAATACCAACAGTGGTGATGTAAATACCCGAGAGAGTTTCTCTCTGTGACCTCTCTTCATGCCCATGCTTGGATGAGTGGTAATCCGCAGAGATCATTTTCTTGGACTGACCAAATGGTGAGACACCGCTTCAGGTTTGTGTGTATCCCAATGATGAGGTCCAACCCCACATTCGCTGAATCTTTTTTTTTTTCAGAATTATGCCTTCGGCAAATTTGTCCCTCCAATTTTAGGTTTTCTGTGTCAACTTGAATGTTCAGGCATTTTGTTTTGCCCTTGCCCATGAGTACAATCTGACTCTGAGTTCTGAGATTGGGAGTACCAAGCCTTCTTAGGCCTCACCCATGGGAAATACATCTCATGATTAAGGCATCCTTCTGGTTACTGTTACCTTGGAAAAACTGTTCAAATGCTTTTATGGAGGAATGTCATATTACACAGGTTGTTCATCAATAAACTAAGAAAATGAAAAGACACACATAACTGAACTAAAATTGAGTATTGCATGGTAGCTATTTCCAGGAATGTTTAAATTCGATATCTTAGATTAGATTGAAGGATCATTGCACTGCAGGTACTTGGGTGCACCAAATGATTTTGGAAGCACGAGAGAGTGCATGTGGCTCAGACAGCATCATCAGAGGCTGGCTCCAAACCTACTATGCCCAGTGTCAATTCTGCATCCATCTGCAGTCCCTGAATGCAAGTTCTGTGGTGGGCTCTGACAAGCCAAACCCCAGTGGCATTTCTGCATCAAACTGGTGGCCCGGATCCAAGTTCAGAGGCAGGCTCTGACACGCCGAGGCCAACTGGCAATTCTGCATCTATCTGTCATCTCTGTATCCGTGTTCTGTGGTGGTCTCCCACACAACAAAGCCCAGTGGCAGTTCTGAGTCCATCTGCAGGCCCAGGATCTGAGTGCTGTACCAGAATATGACACTCTGAGTCCCAGTGGAAGTTCTTTGTCCATCAGCCAGACAGGGAATCCAGGGGCTGTTTCTGTTTCCATTTGTCGTCACTGCTTAGAGTCATTTAACACCAGTGGTCTGTGCACTGGATCTAGGTTTGGCAGTGAGCTCCTACACATCGTGGCCCAGTGGCAGTTCTGTGTCCATTTGCAGGCCCATGGAGGTCAGGGACTGTTTCTGATCCATTCATCGTCACTGTGTAGAGACATCTGACAGCAGTAATCTGTGCTCTGGATACAAGTTCGGAGGCAGGCTCCTAAACGTCGAGGCCAAGTGATAGTTCTGCCTCCATCTGGCTACACAGGATCTGATTTTGGAGGCAGACTCTGACTCACCGAGTCCCAGTGGTAGTTCTCCATCCATAAGCTGGCCTAGGATCCGATGCAGAGGTAGGATATGATACGGCAAGTCCCAGTGGCAGATCTGTGTCCATCCTCCGGCCCAGGTAAGGCTGGTTCTGTTTCCAGTTCCATTCATCGTCACTGCTAATATTCATCTGACACCAGTGATCTGTGCTCAGGATCCAAATCCGGGGGTGAGCTCCTACACACCAAGGCCCAGCGGCAGTTCAGCACCATAGGCTGGACCAGGATCTGAGTTCAACAGCTAGCTCCAACACACCTAGGCCGGGTGTGAGTTCTGCATCCATATGCTTGACCAGGATCCGAGTTTGGCGGTGGGCTTTGTTTATGCTCAGGCCCTGTGGCAGTTCTGCATTCATTTGCCGTGCCTGGATTGAGTTCTGCATAGGGCTCTGACACGACCAAGCCCAGTGGCATTTCTTTGTCCATCTGCCGGCCCATGGGGTTCAGGGGCTGTTTCTGGTTCCATTCACCATCACTGATCACCGCCATCAGACAGCAGTGATCTTTGCTCCTGAATCGAGTTAGGTGGTGGGCTTGGACACGCCGAAGCCCAGTGGCAGTTCGTCATTCATATACTGGCCCAGAATCCCAGTTCTGCAGTGGTATATGACACACCAAGGCCCAGTGTCAGTTCTGTATCCATCCACCTTGCCAGGTAAGCCAGGTTCTGTTTCCAGTTCCATTAGTCTTCACTGATTCGAGTCATTTGACACCAGTGATCTCTACACTGGATCCGAGTTCCAGTGTGAGCTCCTACTCGCAGAGTCCCACTGGCAGTAATTATTCAATCTGCTGGCCCAGAATCTGAGTTCTGATTGGACCCACACACTACAAAGCCCAGTGGCAGTTCTGTGTCCATCTGCAGGCCCTTGGTGTTCAGGCTCTGTTTCTGGTTCCATTCACCGTCACTTCTTAGAGTCATATGACATCAGTGATCTGTGCTCCTGAACTGAGTTCTATGGCATTCTCCTACACACCAAGGCACAGTAGCAGTTCTGTGTCCATCTGCGGGGCCATGAATTTCAGGGGCTGTTTCTTGTTCAATTTGCTGTCACTGCTTAGAGTCATCTGACACCAGTGATCTGAGTTAGGTGGTGGGGTCAGACACGCCGAAGCCCAGTGGCAGTTCTGCATCCATATGCTGCCCCAGGATCCAAGTTTGGTGGTGGTATATGACACTCTGAGACCTGGTGGCAGTTCTGTATCCACCCGCCATGCCAGTTAAGCTAGGTTCTGTTTCCAGTTCCATGTGTCTTCACTGATTCGAGTCATCTGACACCTGTGATCTGTGCACTGGATCTGAGTTCGGCAATGAGGTCTAGTGGCAGCTCTGTGTTTCTCTTCCAGCACAGAATCTGAGTTCGGCAACGGGTTCTGAATTGCTGAGGCACAGTGGCAGTTCTGTGTCCATCCACTGTCCCAAGTAGGCCAGGGGCTGTTTCTGGTTCCAATCATTGACACTGCGTAGAGTCATATGACACCAGTGATCTGTGCTCTGGATCTGAGCTCCTGTGTGAGCTCCTACACGCCGAGGCCCAGTGGCAGTTGTGCATCCACATGCTGGCTGATGATCCGAGTTTGGTAGCTGTCATGAGCCAGCTCTGGTCAGAAATAAAAGTACCCTTTACAGGCCTGGCGACCTCCATGCTTAACCGCCAATTAGTCAAGCACCCCACCCCTTAAGTTAGTGTTCGAGATAACTACAGGAGGCTCCGGACACCTGCCCTGGCCTGAGAGCAATTAACACTCATTCCTCCCCCACTTTCTCTTTCTCTATTTCCCCCTTTCTCTTTAAAAACTCCTTGTTGGACTTCAATAAAGAGACCTTGACAAGAAAGCCTGTTTGGTATCGCTCCTTCTTTCTCGCCCATTATTTTCAGGCTTAGTCAACCTCTGATCCACGAATTACCAGAGCCTCACTGGCCGAGGCATGTGGTGCACAAATGTGCGGCTTGAGGTACGGACTCTTCGCCGAATGGAGCCCCCCCAAGGAAAACCTTGAGTTCTGCTCGCTGGATTGCAAAGGACGTTGGTCTGGGAAAAGTTCTCACAGCTCATGAGTGACTGATTCCTTGATAAGTCCCACTCATTCTGTTCCATAATAATGGGCCAAAAGTTGTCTAAGGAAATCAAACACTTCCTTTCGGGAAAGAGGAGTTTGAGCAAAATGTAAGGCCTTGATTCAGTTTTTTGCCTTTTTGTCAAGAACATGTCCATGGGTCATTTTAGAAGGCCCAGAAATTCATCCTCTATCTTGATAGATTGCTCATAGAAAAGGGACCAGAGGCAGTTCCCTTACAGACTTTTAGTTATTGGAATCTTATTAATGATATCCTTACTAAGTCCCCTGGCACTGCTCACTTTACTTCTCTGTGTCATTATGGTGTATTTTTGTAAACATGATGGTGACTTCTTTCAGTTATACAAGTACTAGATAAAAATAACACTTGAAACACTGGAGGAAAATGTCACTTTGCTGATCACAGAGCTACTTGCATTATCAGCCAGAGCATCCGTGTGTGTGTGTGTGTGTGTGTGTGTGTGTGTGTGTGTGTGTTTACAGGAGAGGGACAAAAATAATACCCATCACCACCTGTTTTAAGGGTAAAGTACCTTGGCTGATGCAATTACACATTAGAAGCTGCTTGCACTCTCCATAGTATGTTGAATTTTGGGAAATGTTGAAAACTGGAATAATCATATTTAATGACTGTCTTTGTCACGCTTGACTATTGAAGGCAGAACATTAGCAAAACTTAGCTTGTGAGCTTCCATAGATGACTGTAAGGGCTGTGCTCTTACTGAATCACAGTTTCCCAAACTGTAGTGAAAGTACATCTGCTAGTGAGACCCATTCGAAAACCTTTGACACGCTGAACAGTGGCACCAGTACAAGTGGCCCGATGAGCCTCAGCATGTGGCAGAATGATTTGGTCCCATTGGGAATCACTTCGGTGGCAATAGTTAAGTACAGCTACCTAAGTGTTACTTCGGATTTCCTGTGTGCTAGCTGCTTCGATAAGCACTTTAATGAAAATCAGCCACGGATCACCTCTGGCATCCATTAATGGCTCAAAACTATGCTCAGGCCTTTTGGAAAGATCCCCTAACTCACAAATGGCATGGACCAGATCTGGTCCTCATTTGAGGAAAAGGACATGTATGTATTTTTGATACTCAGGCCAATAATGCTAGATGGCTGCCTGAACACCTTTTAAAACTATATAATCCACCCAGGGAAGCCCTTGAGAAGTGTAGAAAGCTGCCTGACAAGCTTGCTCTCTGTGGTAAAAAGATGGTGCCAGCTTCTGCTTTCTGCAAGCCCGAGACTTGGCTTCGCTTCCATATGTGTGTACCTGTGGGCATTCGCCACATGGCTTGCTGGGGTTGGCTACTCAAGAGCCATTTATGTTGAGAGCTGGCTTTCCCCGGGGTCAGAAGATTGTTTTAAGTTTCCTGAGTAAACTGCTTAAGGAAGAGTCTCAGCGTTGTGTCTTCCTTGCTGGTCGAGGCGGTCAGGACAAGTGGTGGCCCCTACGGGGAATTCCTCCTCTGAAGAGACTCAGAACCTTCTGCAGCCAGGGCAGTGCACTGGTAAGTCCCAGGTAAGAGGGATAAAATTAAGGGTCCGTAAAGAGGGCAGGAATCTACGGACCGAGACTAAAGTGGTGATAATGTTTTCCTTTCTCCGTAGATAAAGAGAAAAGGGGGGAAAATTTTTGTGCTGTGCTAAATATGGGCGCGTCAATCTCACACCCAATTTTTTTGGACCTAAATGAGTTGCTTCGCTCGAAGGGCTTAAAACTGAAAGGAAGCACTCTAGATAATGTTTTAGAGCAGGTGGACATAATAGCACCCTGGTTTGCAAACACTGGGCAGCTTACAGTCCCTTCATGGGAAAAATTGGAGAGGGACCTAGATTTTGCTTGGGAACAGGGGATGCTGAAGCCAGGTGTCCGTTCTGTCCAGAGATTAGTGAGAGGCTGCCTGGAGGACAAGAGATGCAGTGAGGCATGTGAATAGGGACAGGCCACTCTTGACTCCCTTCAGGAGGAGCGATCAGAGAATGCTAACAGTGAGAAAATCTACCCGAGTCTTAAGGAAGTGGAGGAGACAGAGACCTCCATTTCCGAGGGTGACCCAAACGATGAAGAGAAACTCCAAGCAGCTAGAGAGAACCAAAGTAAAAAGGATAAAAGGGAAACGGGAGAAGCCCGAGTTCAAAAGGTCCCTCGCGCTTGAAAATGAAAGGGAAACCCCAGCTGAAACCCTGTCTGTGCCGCCTCCTTACAATATGATGGAAGGAGATGGTGAAGGAGCCTCACACTGCCCTCAGGTCTGGCGGGAAGTTTGTTCAGAGTTGTGCCTCGCTTGCCTGGTGTTCTTAGACTCACAGGGGCAGAGGTATCACAAGCCTTTAGACTTTAAAATATCAAGGTCCTAGCAGAGTCGGTGAGGACTTATGGCATTACTGCATCTTTCACTGTGGCTCTGGTTGAGTCCCTTGTCAGGCTTTGTATAAGGCCCACCGACTGGACCAACTTAGTCTGCGCCTGTCTTAGCCCAGGACAGTATCTGGAATGGAAGGTGTTCCTTAGTGAGTTTGCAGATGAGCAAGTGGCACCAAACTGGATTGCTGGGCATCCAGCGGCAGCCTGGGACAAAGATATGCTGCTCGGCCAAGGGCATTTTGTTAAGCAACAAACAGGATACCCGATTCAGTTGTATGATCATAATAATCAGATTGCCATTAGAGCCTGGAAATCTATACCTAATAAGGGTGAGGACTCGGGCAACCTTACAAAAATAATACAAGGACCCATGGAGCATTTTGCTGATTTTGTTGCTTGCATGGTTGAGGCTGCTGGAAGGGTGTTTGGGAATTCAGACGCTACCATGCCGCTGATAAAGCAGCTGGTATATGAACAGTGTACCAAAGAGTGTAAAACTGCCATCACCCCTTATAAAAACAAAGGGTAGAGACATGGATGAAGGTCTGCAGGGAACTCGGCAGACCGATGACTAACGCTGGCCTTGCAGCTGCTGTAGTTCAGCTGACCCGGAACAAAAGGGGAAGTCCTGGTACTTGCTTTAGATGTGGCAAGACAACATATGAAGACACAATGCCCAGAAAGGGGAAATGGGGGAAATTCAGAAGGAGGCCTCGGCTGCAGGCAACCTGGCCTATGTCCTAAGTGTAAAAAGGGGAAGCACTGGGCCGATGAATGTCGATCAGTCAAAGATATCAACGACCAGCCGCTTGATGTGGGATTCAATGGTGCCAGGCCAAAAAATGCCCAACGGGGGCCCCGTCCCCAGGGCCCTCGAATACATGGAGCTATGGAGGATCAGAGCAGTGGGACCAAAACTCAGTGGTCGTCCCTTCGGCCACCAAGGGACCAAGGAGAGCCACTGTGGGTTCAGCAGGGTTGGACTTCCGTTCTACCACTAGACTCATATTAACACCCCAGATGGGGGTCCAATTGATAGAGTCAGACTTTCAGGGACCCTTAGAACCAGGCACAGTTGGGCTCCTTCTAGGGAGATCTTCTACAGCTTTGAGAGGCCTTAGAGTCCACCCAGGGGTGATTGATCCAGATTACACTGGAGTGGTGAAGATTATGGTAGAGTCCCCTAGAAGCATTACAGCCATCTCCCCTGGAGATAGGATAGCTCAGCTGATACTTTTGCCTAGCCTGCATGAGGGTTTTGCTGCACAAGACAAAGAAAGAGGGAAAAGCGGCTTCAGATCCACAGGAACAGATTTGACTTTTCTGTCCCTAGATTTGGGCCAAAGACCAGTTTTGGAACTTAATATAGATGGAAAAAGGATCCTAGGCCTATTAGATATGGGGGCAGATATAAACATTATTGCCAAGAAAGACTGGCCTAAAGGCTGGCCCGTACAAGTCTCTTCTTAAAACCTACAAGGGCTAGGTTATGCAAAGGCTCCAGACATGAGTGAAAGACAGTTACAGTGGAAAGATGAGGAAGGTCATTCTGTAGTTATGCAGCCTTATGTTTTGGAACTTCCTGTTTCCCTATGGGGAAGAGATCTTCTAAAAGACATGGGTTTTAAGTTGAGGAACGGATATTCCCCTCCTTCTCAAAAATTATGAAGAACATGGGATACCATCCCATTTATGGAATAGGGAAATATTTACAAGGAAGAAAGGATCCCGTTCAAATGCAACAAAGAAATCCTAGGCAAGGTTTGGGTTTTTCCTAGGGGCCGCTGAGGAAGGAATTCCCATTACTTGGAAGACAGAGGAGCCAGTGTGGGTTCCTCAGTGGCCACTGTCCTCTGAAAAGCTGAGCGCAGCCAAAGACCTTGTGGCTGAACAACTGTCATTGGGACACATTAAGCCATCAGTGTCTCCATGGAACACTCCTATTTTTGTATTTAAGAAAAGGTCTGGAAAATGGCCCCTGCTACATGACCTAAGAGCCATTAACAATCAGATGCAGATTATGGGCCCAGTACAATGGGGATTGCCATTATTGTCTGCTTTTCCGGCATCCTGGCATATTATTGTGATTGATATAAAAGACTGTTTTTTCTCTATTCCCCTTTGTGGCAGGGATAGTGAAAGATTTGTTTTCACCATTCCATCTTATAATCATTAAGAGCCCGATCAGAGATTTGAATGGGTGGTGTTGCCCCAAGGAATGGCTAATAGCCCACTATGTGTCAACTTTATGTTGGGGAGGCTATTGGACCACTGAGAAAGGAATTTCCTACTTTAAGATGTCTTCATTATATTGATGACATATTATTGGCTGCTAAGGGAGAAAAAATGTTAGAGAAGGCCTATGTAAAATTAGTAAAGTTGCTTGAAAGAAAAAGGCTATTTATTGGCCCTTAAAAGGTTCAGAAAGAAAAAAATTGTAAACTATTTTGGAACAAAGATTAGTGAGAACCGTATTATTCCACAAAAGGTAGAATTGAGGAAGGACAAATTGAAGACCCTAAATGATTTCCAAAAATTATTAGGAGATATAAATTGGATTAGGTGTTATTTGAAGCTACCGAATTATGAGTTGAAACCTTTGTATGTGTTGAATGGGGACTCGGCTCTAGATTCCCCTAGACAATTGACTTCTGAAGCAAGAAATGCCCTACAGAAGGTAGAGGAAAGATTACAAAGTGCCTTTCTACAGAGTTGTAAAGAAGGACAGGCCATCACTATATGTATTCTTCCTACATATTATCAACCTACAGGCTTGCTTTGGCAAGAAGGGCCGCTTCTATGGATATACCTGTAGGGAGTCACCCTAGCCCCGCCCAATAGTCCTGGGGCAGTTACCAGGTGGACCTGGGGACTCGCCCATAAGGGCGGGGTGAAGGAAAGCCGGGATGACGTAAAGGGGGCTTCTTAAAGGACTGCACGTGGGGACGGGGCTCTCTCTCTTTGTTCTGGCCGCGCTGGCTGGGTTCTTAACCTAGCTCTGGCCTGTATTTCACCCGGCTGTGATTGGAAATAAAGAGACCATAGTCCAATATCTGGCGCCCAACGATAAACGAACCTGAAGAGCCAACGAGCACCCAGAAAATCCAGTGAGTTTCCCCCGTGCGTGAGGGGCTTACCACCCCCCAACCCCCGCTTTCCCCGGCCCGGTGCACCGCTCGCGGCTCACGCCGCCAGGACTCCTGACTCCTGCCGCGGGGTCTTTGGATTCGTCCTCTTCCCGCGGGTGCTGCAGGCCACGGCTCAGACGCGAACAGCAGCGCCCGCACATAACCGCTGCCGCCGGGACTTCTGACTCCCGCGGCAGTAATTCCAGCGCCCCATCCACCTGCCGACTCCTCCGCTTCCAGCGGAGCGCCGGTGCATGCCGTGGCTCAAACACGCCACTGGGACTTCTGACCCGCCGCGTGAGAGCTGCCCGCCCGCAGGAGACCCGGCTTGGCTTTGTCTGGCCCTCCGGCTACCTGGGAGAATTCTCCCGGGCACTCACTTTAGATAGCTACCTGTGTGCGCTTAGGGCCTGAACGCAGAGCTCCTGCGCGCAAAGAGGAGGGTTTTCAGCTTTCATTTACAGGGAAAGCACCCCTGTTCCCACTTGCCTGTCTACACCTGCTGCCTCTGTCTGCGACCAGACCCTGGCAGGGTAAGTCTTTCAACTCTAGCTGTGGGCACAGCCACCTGCCTGACGCAAATACCCACAGGTAAGTTCTAAAAAGTTCCTTAGCGGCAAAAGCAGAATTCTGTGAGTCAGATCCTACTCTAGATAGATGCGCTGCGCCACCTGCTGGCCGGCACGTGGTTACTACAACGGGAAATGAATTTAACAATAAATATGGCTACATTTCCCCTAAAGCTAGACAAGTATAATATCTCTTATGCTTACATGCATTCACTGCTGGAGGAGCAGGCTGACTTACAAAATATGGGCTTACATGTTTTGTTAGCTGTGACTTTCTTGATTTACGTGTCATTGTTCCTCAAGAATAGAAGGAAGGTTGATATCTCTACCCACTTGCAGGACATACAAGCCTTACGTAGCCAAGCTCTAAATGAATCAAAACTTACCTATTCATCGATTCTTGAGCTGTTAGAACAAAAACTGGACGATGGGCTCCGTTCGATGTTCTATAAGATACAGACAGATCTATCTACTACTCAAGCTGAAATGCAGCATATTTATAACAACATAAAAATGGACAGATGCTCCATCGAGTCTTTAGAGGCCGATCGGGCAAAGGACGGTGATGAGATTCAGGATGTTATTCAGCACATTTATAACAACATAAAAATAGACAGATGCTCCATCGAGTCTTTAAAAGCCGATCGGGCAAAGGACCATGATGAGATTCAGGAACTTATTCAGCACATTTATAACAACATAAAAATAGACAGATGCTCCATCTTAGAGTCTTTACAAGCCGATCGGGCAAAGGATCGTGATGAGACTCAGGAACTTATTCAGACCTTACAAATTAAACAGACTAAAGACCATGAGGAACTGACATCTAGTTTGGGAATGCTGCAAGCTAAAAAGACTAAAGACCATGAGGAACTGATATCTAGTTTGGGAATGCTGCAAGCTAAACAGACTAAAGACCATGAGGAACTGACATCTAGTTTGGGAATAATGCAAGCTAAACAGACTAAAGATCATGAGGAACTGACATCTAGTTTGGGAATAATTCAAACTAAACAGGTTACAGACCATGAGGAACTGAAATCTAGTTTAGGTATTCTACAAACAAAACAAACTACAGACCATGATGCCTTAATGGCTAAGCAGGCAGCAGACTGTGAATCGCTAGAGATGGCATGCAGCCGCTTAGAAACTCAGCTAGGCTCTCTCTCCTATTCCTTTGTCACTAAGGTACAAGAGACCCAGAATAGGCTTCAACAATCAGATAATGCCACTAAGTCAATAGCTGGGAAATGTGAGAGGGACTATAATGAACTTAGAACTGAGCTTCAAAGATTACAGGAGGAGTTACAGACCAGGGTGGTCAAACTGGAAATGTCTACTGAGTTAATGGCAGAGATTAATCGCAACCTTGATTCTAAATTTCAATCTTTGGATGGCTATTTCCAGGCCACCCAAATGCTAGCTAGGGATGAACGTATTACTCGTCTAGAAAATCTTACAGGAGAATTGTCGAAGCAAATCGAGGATTCCGCATCACGCCTTGAATCCTTCATGGTGGATGAGATTAAAGCCTCGCGTGACGAAATTCTGAACCGGCTGACATATCTTGAACAAGAAGACACTGACTCACTTCGATCCGAGATGCACAATTCGAGAAGGTATTTCAATCACCCTAAAGCGGTTACACACACACCTTTAGTATACCCGGCCATGGTGGTGGACAAGCAACCATCTAAAAAACACTCCCAGGGGCAGACAGCATATACGTGGCAACCAACCCAATTAAAGGATCTTAGGCATATTAAGGAATCGGTTGTCTCGTATGGTCTTCATAGCCCATATGTAAAACAGCTGTTGCATTCTTGGGCCACTTTTAACAGGGTGACGCCCGCAGATTGGGTGGGCTTGGCATCAGCTGTCCTCGATAATTCCTGCTTAATTGAATGGAGAGCATTGTTCAGGGAAGAAGGTGGAATCTTAGAACGACAAGCCGCCAGGGACGGAGTTGATGCACCTCTCCAAAAAATCCTAGGAGAAGGCATTTATTCTGACCCACAGATTCAGGCTGAATATGACGACCATACGCTGTCCCTATGCAGAACAGCAGCATTAAATGCATGGGACAAGGTTCGTGAATCAGGAGAACAGCTAGAAGCTTTTACCAAAATAGAACAGGGACAAACAGAATCATTTAAAGACTTCTTAGACAGATTGACCAGAGCAGTAGACAAACAGGTAACAGATCCAACAATAAGACATCCAATTGTGTATAGTTTAGCTTATCACAATGCAAACCCGATGTGCAAAAGAATACTTTTGCCTCTAAAGATCAGATCAGCTCCACTAGAAGAATGGGTTTTGCATACTGCCCATATTGACTGTAACATACAAGATACTGGAATCTGGGCAGAAGAAGCTGTCCCAAGAGGTTTCAACAAACAAAAGGAGATTAGAAGAGATAGTAACAGAAGGACTTGGGAAGGAAGAGCACCTTACAGGGGTTCACACAGGTACCGTGAGACCAGTGCTCATCGCCACCTTGACCCAGAGCCTCGCATAGGAAGAGCACGCTCTGGAAGTCCATGGAGGCGTCAGGAGAATAGATGTTTCAGCTGTGGTAAAATAGGGCATACAAGGAAAAATTGTAGACAGAGAAATTCACGCGACAGGTCATTGCCCTCTGGATTATGTAGGAGATGTGGTAAGGGCAAACACTGGACTAATGAATGCAGATCAACTAGGGATTTTCAGGGAAAATT
Organism: Cricetulus griseus; assembly: GCF_003668045.3. Classification (NCBI taxonomy): domain Eukaryota; kingdom Metazoa; phylum Chordata; class Mammalia; order Rodentia; family Cricetidae; genus Cricetulus; species Cricetulus griseus. The sequence continues at coordinate 7,113,609 of NW_023276919.1, read as the reverse complement.
ATTGGCGCCGGGAAACTCGGAAAGGGGCCTCGAGCAGGCCCCTGCCCCGAGAACAGTTCGATCATTCCCAGTAACAGTGGAAGACAATCTCTCACAGGACAAATAGATAATTCCTTGCCTATGGTGGAAAATGATATTGCTCTAGAGGGTAGTTTAAATAGTGATGAAGAATCACATGTGACGGGTGAAAATGACAAACGCGTATTTTGGCAAGCTTCTATTAATGATAAAAGGCCTCAGTTACAAATTAAAATTCACAATAAAGTTATGTCTGGTTTGGTGGACACTGGAGCTGATGTGACTATTATCACTCAGAAATGTTGGCCTAAGAATTGGCCACTTAAAGAGGCCAATGTACAATTTTTAGGAATTGGAACTCTATCTAGAGTTCGACGGAGTGTTAACTCGATGGTTTGTATTGGACCGGAAGGACAAAAAGGAATATTGAAACCTTACGTAGCAGATATTGCTATAAATTTATGGGGTCGTGATTTATTACAACAGTGGAATACTCAAATTAACATCCCTCCAGTGTCAGATACGAATTCTAGACAACCGCGGGATAGTAGAAAAGATCGGGTAAGATGCCATGGAAAATGGTTACCAACTATCCGGGCTGTACAGACATTAAATACAAATGACAGGCCTTCAGAGGAACCAAAGGCCCTGCCATTAAAATGGCTTACAGACGAACCGGTCTGGATAGGGCAATGGCCTTTGACCTCTGAAAAGCTAGAGGCTCTAGAAAAGTTAGTACAGGAACAGCTAGAGGCTGGTCACATAGAGCAATCTACCAGCCCTTGGAATTCTCCTGTATTTGTCATCAAGAAGAAGTCAGGTAACTGGAGAATGCTGACAGACCTGAGAGCCATAAATAAGGTAATTCAGCCTATGGGCGCTCTACAGCCTGGAATGCCATTGCCTTCCTTAATACCTAAAGGATGGCCGATCATAGTAATTGACCTTAAAGACTGCTTTTTCACTATACCATTACAAGAAAGTGATAGAGAAAAGTTTGCATTTACGGTGCCAACTCTTAATAACTCACAACCAGTTCGGAGATACCAATGGAAAGTTTTACCTCAGGGGATGCTAAACAGCCCTACCTTGTGTCAACAATTTGTACAACAACCTTTGGAAATAATTCGTAAACAATTTCCACAATCTCTTGTTTATCATTATATGGATGATATTCTTTTAGCAGATTCTAATGAGGAAACTTTAGAACGTATGTTTACTATGGTGAAGGAGGTTCTGCCTAGATGGGGTTTACAAATTGCCCCAGAAAAGATACAAAGAGGAGATTCTATTAACTATTTAGGATATAAGATAGACTTACAAAGAATCAGACCTCAAAAGGTACAAATTAGAAGGGACCGTTATCAAACTCTTAACAGTCTTCAGAAGCTACTAGGAGAAATATCTCAACTACAGACGATTATTGGTGTGGAAGGACATGACTTAAAGCATTTAAAAAATGGCACTAAAAGGTGATAAGGACTTAAACAGTCCACGAATATTATCGGCTGAAGCAGAAAAAGAGCTACAATGGGTAGAAAACAGAATATTGGATGCGCATGTAGATCGGATAAACCTTGATCTAGACTGCATTCTGGTCATCTTGCCATCCAGAGAATACCCTTCTGGGATTCTGATGCAGAGGGAAGACACTATATTGGAATGGATATTCTTGCCACATAAGCAGAACAAAAAGTTAAAGACGTATATAGAAAAGATTTCTGATTTGATTTTAAAGGGCAAATTAAGACTTCGTCAGTTGACTGGGAAAGACCCAGCAGAGATTATAGTACCCTTAACTAATGATGAGATTTCCTCCCTATGGAAGGATAATGAATATTGGCAAATAGCTCTCACTGACTTTTTGGGAACAATTAGTAACAACTATCCCAAAACCGACAGAATTAAATTCATAAAAAAGACGGTTTGGATTCTTCCACGCATTGTAAGACAAACTCCCATTTCTGGAGTTCTTACCTTCTACACTGATGCTAACAAAACAGGTAAGGCTGGTTATAAAGCAGATGAGGTAAGTAAAGTAGTTCAAAGTCCATATACATCTGTACAGAAAGCAGAATTATATGCAATTCTTATGGTGCTTATGGATTTTACGGAACCTCTTAATATAGTTACTGATTCCCAATATGCAGAGAGAGTCGTCTTGCACATAGAGACTGCAGAATTTGTCCCTGATAATACTGAACTAACCTCGTTGTTCTTGCAGTTACAGGAAACAATCAGAAACAGAAGTAACCCACTGTACATTACGCATATCAGATCCCATACGGGTCTGCCAGGCCACTGGCACAA